>NC_133330.1:300296594-300386594 GCF_042186555.1 Aquarana catesbeiana
ACTCAACATTTTGCCACCAGCTTTGCTGTAGAATATGGATATACAGTGGGGCAAAAAAGTATTTAGTCAGCCACCAATTGTGCAAGTTCTCCCACTTAAAAAGATGAGAGAGGCCTGTAATTGTCATCATAGGTATACCTCAACTATAAGAGACAAAATGTGGAAACAAATCCAGACAATCACATTGTCTGATTTTTGAAAGAATGTATTTGCAAATTATGGTGGAAAATAAGTATTTGGTCAATATCAAAAGTTCATCTCAACACTTTGTTATATATCCTTTGTTGGCAATGACAGAGGTCAAACGTTTTCTGTAAGTCTTCACAAGGTTGTCATACACTGTTGCTGGTATGTTGACCCATTCCTCCATGCAGATCTCCTCTAGAGCAGTGATGTTTTGGGGCTGTCGCTGGGCAACACGGACTTTCAGCTCCCTCCAAAGGTTTTCTATGGGGTTGAGATCTGGAGACTGGCTAGGCCACTCCAGGACCTTGAAATGCTTCTTACGAAGCCACTCCTTCGTTGCCCGGGCGGTGTGTTTGGGATCATTGTCATGCTGAAAGACTCAGCCACGTTTCATCTTCAATGCCCTTGCTGATGGGAGGAGGTTTTCACTCAAAATTTCACGATACATGGCCCCATTCATTCTTTCATGTACACGGATCAGTCATCCTGTTCCCTTTGCAGAGAAACAGCCCCAAAGCATGATGTTGCCACCCCCATGCTTCACAGTAGGTATGGTGTTCTTTGGTTGCAACTCAGCATTCTCTCTCCTCTAAGCACGACGAGTTGTGTTTCTACCAAACAGTTCTACTTTGGTTTCATCTGACCATATGAAAATCTCCCAATCCTCTTCTGGATCATCCAAATGCTCTCTAGCAAACCTCAGACGGGCCTGGACATGTTCTGGCTTAAGCAGGGGGACACGTCTGGCACTGCAGGATCTGAGTCCCTGGCGGCGTAGTGTGTTACTGATGGTAGCTTTTGTTACGTTGGTCCCAGCTCTCTGCAGGTCATTCACTAGGTCCCCCGTGTGGTTCTAGGATTTTTGCTCACCGTTCTTGTGATCATTTTGACCCCACGGGGTGAGATCTTGCATGGAGCCCCAGATCGAGGGAGATTATCAGTGGTCTTGTATGTCTTCCATTATTGCTCCCACAGTTGATTTCTTCACAGCAAGCTGCTTGCCTATTGCAGATTCAGTCTTCCCAGTCTGGTGCAGGTCTACAATTTTGTTTCTGGTGTCCTTCGACAGCTCTTTGGTCTTCACCATTGTGGAGTTTGGAATGTGACTGTTTGAGGTTGTGGACAGGTGTCTTTTATACTGATAACAAGTTCAAATAGGTGTCATTAATACAGGTAATGAGTGGAGGACAGAGGAGCCTCTTAAAGAAGAAGATACAGGTCTGTGAGAGCCAGAAATCTTGCTTGTTTGTAGGTGACCAAATACTTATTTTCCACCATAATTTGCAAATAAATTCTTTCAAAAATCAGACAATGTTATTGTCTGGATTTGTTTCCACATTTTGTCTCTCATAGTTGAGGTATACCTATGATGACAATTACAGGCCTCTCTCATATATTTAAGTGGGAGAACATGCACAATTGGTGGCTGACTAAATACTTTTTTGCCCCATTGTAATTGGCAATCATGTGGTGCAATGATATTTCCAATAGAATTTGGTTTGTTGAGCAAACTTCAACATTAGAAGGTGGAAAGAATAAAGTAGGAGAGATAGGTTCAGGTTTAGGTGGAATCTGGTAAGATTAGATAAGTAGGAAGAGAGTGATATGGCATCTGGTGGTCTTCTGCTGTATTCCTTATTGACTCAAAAAGTTATCTAGTCAGCCCCTCTCCATTTTACTTCTGCATTTGTATCAACTAATTTAAGAGGTTCAAAAAAGCAAGGTTAAATAATTCATAAAGCAAGAGTTTAAATGGTACATACAGGGTCTAGAATAAGGTGATAACTAGTCTACATGAATGTTTGGGCTGCAAATACTCTTCTTGAACCCATAAGAGCCAATGGCCCAGCAACAACTGCTCCTCTTTAAAGATCCACTGTGTACTTCCCTAATTCTCTGTAGAGAATAGTGCGCTGTTTCTTCTCACTTCTCTTTATTTTAAAAACCAATTTCCTATTATATATCACTTGAACATCTAGAAAATGTATAAGATGAAGAATGAATGGAGTGAGAATGAATTAGGACCTCAAAGCTAAATTGGTTAGTCCAGCCATTGTCAAACCATGGTTGCTCCAGAGGTTTCTAGGGATCCCTTGAGCTGTCGCTAATTGACCTCCAATCTAATGGTGTCTTCATAGTAGCACGATCCCAAGGAATCATTCAGCTGTCTGTAAGGTGGCATTATAACCACCACTGTAAAGGTTGCTCTGGGGTAAAAAGGTTGAGAGAGGCTGAGATAGTTTTTGTTTATATGGAACAGAGCAAACTGTGGAACCCCAACATCTAGCTCTCATCAGTACAAGGTCTTACAGGTAGTCAGTGGTCATTATAACGGCTTGAATAGAGTTTTGTGTTTCTGATGAATGTCTCTTGCAGCACATCTATAAGAGAAAATTCAAACAACGTCAATATTTAGAGATAAAACATGACTTTCACTTGTAAAATAGACCCTTTTGGGACTTTTCACACAATCAGCCCATAAAACAGTCAACATGTGGATGGGCTGTGAGATGAGCCATGAACGGGAGCCTGTGGGAGGTTTGCTTTAAAAGTGTTTTCGATGTAATCAGAATGATAGCAGATGGCTATTGTTTATGTTGCAGAGCCTTTGTTTAATATCATCCTACACATTTGGAAATTGTATATAACATTAATGGCAGTAATCTTTTTACTTCTGCTAAATGTGGAGTAAAGAGCACCTGTAAATGCAACAAGGACAAATAATGCAGTAATGCAATGACACCCACTTTATTTTCTGTATATGAAATGCTGTACTGGCCAAGACTAGTAATTCTGGCAACCCTATACAGAACCAAATTGAAAAATCTGACAATTCAAATGGCACCTATTTATTTGTGATTATGTACTGAGGTTGTTTGATGAACCAACACTTACCATCTGAATTTAGTAAGGGTCCATTCACAGTAGGGCAGTTCACTGAGGTGTGTTTTTTGCCCATGTGTGCTATGCCAAGGAGGCCATTCCAGTGAATTGCTGCCAATGCACCTCATTTGACCAAAAATTGCTCTTGAACCATGTTTGGTGAGCACTTGTGGTGTGAAACTCAGGTGCATTGGGTGGTAAGAGCGCTCCTATTGTAGGAGGCTGATGGCATGTTGAACCCATAAGGCAGGCCATACATTATGCAATTTTCTTTCCTTCAACCATGGGTTGAAGGAAAAAAAAATGCTTGATTCCCCCATCAGCACAATCAGTGTTGATGGGGGAATCCCTTCTCGCAGCGCTATTGTGTTCTGGGGAGCCTTCCCCACCGGCAGAATGCAATGATGTTCGAGATAAAATAAGCAAACTGGCTGGTTGTACTGAAGTCGATCAATGGATCAACTTCATTGCAACCAGCCTGCCCATAGACAAGTTAAAAATCAGTTGAGCAGGAACCGGCTGAATTTTGATCTGTCTATGGATGGCTTACAATGGTTGTAAAGACAGAAGTTTTTTTTTTTATCTTAATACATTCTATACATTAAGATACAAAACCTTTTGTGTGCAGCAGCCCCTCTCAGCTCTCCTAATAGTTACCTGAGCCCCATCTCTATGTGCAGGAGTGTCTCGGACGTCCGAGACTCTCCCTTCTGATTGGCTGAGACACAGCAGTGGCGCCATTGGCTCCCGCTGCTGTCATTCAAAGTCAGTTAACCAATCAGGAGAGAGAGTGGGGCGGAGCCGAACCGCAGCTCTGTGTCTGAATGGACACACAGAGCTGCAGCTTGCATCAGGTGCTCCCATAGCAAGCTGATTGCTGTGGGATCACTCAACAGGAGCGAGGGACCTAAGAAGAGGAAGATCTGGGCTGCTCTGTGCAAAACCACTGCACAGAGCAGATTATAACATGTTTGTTATTTTTAAAGAAACAAAAACAAGACTTTAGTATCACTTTAAGACTGTATGCCTTATCATCTCTGTTTTTTTAGGAAAACTCCTTGTAGCGCCCTGGGGTGTAGTCAGGGAGCTTTTCATAAATTTACTTGCCAGGAGTAGTTACCCTGGCCAATTGCTAGAGATCCATTGATTTCGCCCTAAGTTTGGCCTGGTTGCACTCTTCTCTTCTACTGCTAGGTGGCCGGGTACTTGGTGGTACTGGATTCGAGAAGGGAAACCTAAGGTCAGGTTACGGGTATATGGGGTATCTCATAAAAAATAAACTTAATTGCGCTAGCAAAAATGAAAAAATAAAGTGCTAAGAACACACCATACATATGATAACAGTGAGTGCATAAACATCTTATCCCAAAATGCGAGCAAAAATGAAAACAAAATAAAGTGCTAAGAAAGCACCATACATGTGATAACAATGAGTATACAATCATTAGTCATAGACAGAAGCCGTCTATTAACAGTCTATAATAATGTGAATCCCATAAATTCAAGCTGAAAAAGTCCGCTCCATGTGTTTCATCCTCACACGCCAAGGGTTAATAAGCCAAAATACTTCTATTCGGGTATACAGTGACAACGACAAGAGAAGTAGTAGATGTACGCTTACCCCAGGTGTTGGACCTCCCCTGTGGCAAGGTCTTGTGAGCTTGCAGATTTCACCCTCTGCAGGGACAGGTTGTTAATCTCCTGGTCCTGGCAGCGTATGCCGCCGACTTCCGTATGGCCGGGATGATCCAACTGTTCGAACCTCAGAGGGGGGGCTCAGGAATGCCAGAAACCCATAAACAGGAGAGGGAGGCAAAACGGAGAAAATACTCCAATAGTGTGATATCGTTTTATAGCTATTTATTGGTTAAAACATACCACAAGAGATCATATAAAACTCAAGTATAAAAATTCATCAAAAAAGCCGGCATATTCAAAGGCAGAACGCCCGTGCAAACAAGTAATTCGAACACGTGATGGCTAGCACTGCGAGGCCACGCCCTACATGTTTCGTCATACGTGACGTCTACGGGGGCACGGCCAACTTATTTATGGGCAAATGGGAGGAGGACGTCATCTATGCCCAACGTAGACCAGAATTGGTCTTATGGGCAAGATACATCGATGACGTCCTCCTCCTTTGGAATGGTACCCAGGACTCCCTGCATCAGTTTATGGAAGGTTTAAATGTAAACGATAGAGGGATTCATTTCAATTATGAATCCAGTCAGAGTTCGATTAACTTTTTGGACCTTGTAATAAAGGGGGAAGGAGATTTGATAACGACTTCCACATATTTTAAATCCACAGATCGTAATGCATTTATATCGCGAGATAGTTGTCATCATAAAGCGTGGCTTGATTCAGTCCCGAAAAGCCAGTATGTAAGAATTAGACGTAATTGTTCTTCTATTAATGATTTTAGGATCCAATCCCAAGTCCTTACGGAGCGATTCCTGGAAAAGGGCTATGATGCATCTTTTCTAAGGGAGCGAGTAGAGGAGGTTGAGAGACTGGATAGGGAATCTCTGTTAACAGACCGTACAGAAATAGAGAATACCATAAAGAAGGATTTTACTTGTCCTTTTGTAACCAGTTTTTCTCATCAACACTTTGTAATAAGGAAACTGATACATAAATATTGGCATATAGTCAAAAATGATAATGTATTGGGCCCACTCCTCCCAGAGAGACCCCAGGTGGTCTTTAAGGGATTACCGTCCATTAGAGCAGCAATAGCCCCTAGTGTATGTGATCCTCCAATAAGGAAACCAATGTTTTTCCAGAATTTAGTGGGGTATTATAGATGTAGGAAATGTGCGGTTTGTACGGTCAATACCATCAAGGACCGGAAGGTAACACATTTCCATGCGACTAGTACCTCACAAACCTTTACAATAAAATCATTCATTACGTGTTCCACCACCCATGTAGTATATCTTTTAACCTGTCCATGTGGGTTTCAGTATGTGGGACGCACTGTTCGCCCTCTTCAGGTCAGGTTAAATGAACATATCAGCAACATCAGGAGAGGATTTATAGGACACCCAGTGTCTAAACATTATCTGAATGTACATGATAAGGATCCAAGAGGGACACAGTTTATTGGTATTGATAGGTTGAATATTCCATGGAGAGGGGGACCTAAGAGAAGGGCTATATCCAAGCTTGAAATGGGGTGGATATTTAAGATGGGGTGTCTTAAACCAAGAGGGCTCAATGTAGATATTGAGATCAACGCATTTATTGATAACGCATAATAGAACGGGTGATTTAGTATTAGATGGGGTTTGAGCTATAGTAGCCACCCCTAGTGGTTGATTAAAAAGACCCTTTTTTCCTTCCCCCCCCCCCCCCCCCCCCCCTCTCTTTAGTTTTTAGTTTTTGTTTAAAAAAAAGTCCAGAGACATTGGATTTGTTTCATTTTTATACTCTCAGGATTTACTGCTTATTCTTTGTTTCATTTTTATACTCTCAGGATTTACCGCTTATTCTTTTGTTTTTCTAATTTTTGACATTATAGGGGGACGAGCTGAGTCTAGTTCTGGCTATGGGCACATATAATAATCTGGCCTTGTACTATTTTTGTGTAGTTTAAAGACAAGACTTAACTTCCAATTATCTCTATTTTTTGTTCACACATAGTCCAAATCAATTGATTTGTGCCCCTTTTATAATGTCGGTTGAACACTGTCCTCTAGACACATATGACCTCTTAACAGAAAGAAAAATCTAAACATTTTTCAAGAGCGATTAAAATACTTTGTGGTTAGAGGCCACGTATATTATATAATTTATATATTTTTTAATTTTTAACTTTTAACTTAATATTAAGGTCTTTCAAGGAATTTTTTTTGGCTATATAGAACCGGAAGTTCTGTATTCGACATGGATGCATTGTTCCAGAGGTTATTTAAGGGATACATTCAATTCCTTCCGGTTTCTATTTAGCCTTTATATGAATGTTTTTTATTATCAGTCAGATCGAGGCTTGGCTCGTCCTTGCGCATGCTTACAAATGTGTTTGGCGTCCGCCGTAATGAGTCTTGGTTATTGCTTCCTTGTTTACTATACATGTGTGTTCCGCCCTGTGGGCGGTCTTCATTGACGGCTCCGACTACTCTCCATACATGTCAAAAGACATGGTCGAATGACGGACATGGGTGGAGATGTGGGCGTGTTTGTAATTTCGTGTTTTGATATATATAGTGATGGTTCATTGCGTCGCCCGTGCCCCCGTAGATGTCACGTATGACGAAACATGTAGGGCGTGGCCTCGCAGTGCTAGCCATCACGTGTTCGAATTACTTGTTTGCACGGGCGTTCTGCCTTTGAATATGCCGGCTTTTTTGATGAATTTTTATACTTGAGTTTTATATGATCTCTTGTGGTATGTTTTAACCAATAAATAGCTATAAAACGATATCACACTATTGGAGTATTTTCTCCGTTTTGCCTCCCTCTCCTGTTTATGGGTTTCTGGCATTCCTGAGCCCCCCCTCTGAGGTTCGAACAGTTGGATCATCCCGGCCATACGGAAGTCGGCGGCATACGCTGCCAGGACCAGGAGATTAACAACCTGTCCCTGCAGAGGGTGAAATCTGCAAGCTCACAAGACCTTGCCACAGGGGAGGTCCAACACCTGGGGTAAGCGTACATCTACTACTTCTCTTGTCGTTGTCACTGTATACCCGAATAGAAGTATTTTGGCTTATTAACCCTTGGCGTGTGAGGATGAAACACATGGAGCGGACTTTTTCAGCTTGAATTTATGGGATTCACATTATTATAGACTGTTAATAGACGGCTTCTGTCTATGACTAATGATTGTATACTCATTGTTATCACATGTATGGTGCTTTCTTAGCACTTTATTTTGTTTTCATTTTTGCTCGCATTTTGGGATAAGATGTTTATGCACTCACTGTTATCATATGTATGGTGTGTTCTTAGCACTTTATTTTTTCATTTTTGCTAGCGCAATTAAGTTTATTTTTTATGTTTGTCACTTCATAGATATTTGGAGTTTTATTTGCAGCTGCACTTGTTTTATTCATACACTTTGCTCATTAGCGCAGGTTGATTCCACAATTTTTACAGTATTATAATATCTACCTACCTGCAGCTGAGCGTTCTTTTGTTTTTTTAGAGTTATTTTTAGTCACCAAAATTAATATGGATATATTTGATTACCGCTCTAAGCACACCATTGTAAAGGAGGGTGTGTTTGAGGGGAATTGTGAACCTGAGAGTGACCTTGGGGGATTATTTATGAGACTTAAAAATCTCATGATCTCGGAGGTACATACTCAATGGGACATATTTTTCCTGGAGCATTATGTTACTGTATCAATGGTTCCAAGAAGCCTGAGATGGGAGGTCAGCCCCCAAAAAGGTGAAGTGGACCTCCAAGATTGGTATAGATATTTCAATGAGGCTGGAGGAAAATTTTTAGAATTTTTGATTCCCAGAAAGAGGGCTAAGTTAAACAGATTAGATGTTGAGATTAAACTTATTAAGGAGAAATTATCCCCTTTTGTTTTAAGTGAAGAGTATAAAGAGAGATCCTCCAATCTAAGGAAAATTTTAGAGAAGGAGGAAATAGAACAAAAAAACAAAAAACGGAAAAAATTTAATAGGGATTTGACCGACTACCAAAATAGTTGCGTCTTCCAATGGCAGGTAAAAATTGCCGCAGAAGAAGCTGAGACTAACAGTCATATGGAAGTTTCAGCTCCTGAAGCTTCCAGCCAAGTGAGACAGACGAGGGAACCAGGGAAATTTTTACCATCACAACACTCTAGGAGGGTGTCCTATCGTTCTCCAGGCAGATCTAACCCTGATTCTTATGTACAATCTCCAGTCCGAAATATGAGAGTTCCCACTCAGGCCCCCAAAAAGAAAATAAAAACTCAAAAAAATCATCAAAAAAATCAGAAATTTAGGAGACAGTACAAAGAAGGGAATCAATCCCATCGAGTAGCAACAGGAGGATACCAGGATGTTCGTTATGACAATCAATACGACCATCATGGTAGGTCCTATATGGATAATCAGTCCCCAAGATACCCTATATCTACACATAATCGCTTCCAACCACTGGATGAACATTATGTTAGAGATGTTGATTACTATGGGGAGTCCAATCAGGGTTACTATACCCCAAGGAGGAATGGGGGTTATGACCGACCACCTCGCCATCAGCCTTCCTTTCCCCCCCAAAGGGACACACAGAGGGATGAATACACCCCCCGACGTGTTCATCGTGAGGAGTACTCACAACCTCAGCATTGGGGTTTTCCCAGGGGAGAACAAAACTTCCAACGACCAATAGAAGAAAGAGAGGAGTCAGAGGGGGGAGGAAGACTAGGAGCAAAAAGAAAACGGGTATAACCGGACAAGGCATTTTCAACCTTAGCGGGATCCCCTTGACCCCCGATGAAACTGCCATCTTAGATAAGGGACTCAAATTCGCACCTCCAAAACCACTTAATAAGTTCCAGACATACATGGATATACATAAGTACACCAGGAGACTGAGTATTAAGCGGTATCTGTTGACCAATCCCATCAATACCTTAAATAATAACCCTACAAATGTTAAACACTCAGGCTTGGCAAATGCCTCATTGTTCAATCCACCAGGTGGCCTACCAGCCTCTATTAAAGTGTTTAGGGATCTCCTTATAAAGGATTTGGAAAACATAAAAAGCAAAAATACTAAGATGAGCAACAATTTGGAATCAGGTCTGGACCAACTCTGTAAAAGAAAGGATTTAGTGGTGAGACCAGCCGATAAGGGGGGGGGAATTGTTGTCCTGAGTAAGAAAGATTACCTCCAGGAATTGGACAGAATAGTAGGGGATACTACTACATATATCCCCTTAAGGTCTGACCCTAGGAATAAATATAAGAGAGAACTTGAGAATATTGTGGAAAATGGTTTTAGATTAGGAGTTATAAATAAAAAAGAGAAATCGTTTTTGGTTCCCGTGTCTTCACGGATACCTATTATTTATTATCTCCCAAAGGTCCATAAGGACCCTGTCCATCCACCTGGCCGCCCAATCATCAGTGGAATCGATTCAATCACCTCAAGGGCTGGTAAATATATTGACAACTTCCTGCAACCCCTGGTCCGCTCTCTGCCTGCCTATATTAAGGACAGTAGGCACGCTATCAACCTATTAAGGGACTGTGGATATAAAAGTGGATATTGGCTTGCTACGGCGGATGTCACGTCACTGTACACGGCGATCCCCCATACTTGGGGTATATCCTCAGTCAAGTATTATCTGTACAAGGACGTGACACTGCCAAGAAAACAAAAGAAATTTATTATGGACCTTTTGGAGTATACCACAACCCATAACTTTTTCTGGCATAGGAATATTTTCTTTTTACAGAAAAAGGGAGTAGCCATGGGGGCAAAATTTGCCCCCAGTTTGGCCAACTTATTTATGGGCAAATGGGAGGAGGACGTCATCTATGCCCAACGTAGACCAGAATTGGTCTTATGGGCAAGATACATCGATGACGTCCTCCTCCTTTGGAATGGTACCCAGGACTCCCTGCATCAGTTTATGGAAGGTTTAAATGTAAACGATAGAGGGATTCATTTCAATTATGAATCCAGTCAGAGTTCGATTAACTTTTTGGACCTTGTAATAAAGGGGGAAGGAGATTTGATAACGACTTCCACATATTTTAAATCCACAGATCGTAATGCATTTATATCGCGAGATAGTTGTCATCATAAAGCGTGGCTTGATTCAGTCCCGAAAAGCCAGTATGTAAGAATTAGACGTAATTGTTCTTCTATTAATGATTTTAGGATCCAATCCCAAGTCCTTACGGAGCGATTCCTGGAAAAGGGCTATGATGCATCTTTTCTAAGGGAGCGAGTAGAGGAGGTTGAGAGACTGGATAGGGAATCTCTGTTAACAGACCGTACAGAAATAGAGAATACCATAAAGAAGGATTTTACTTGTCCTTTTGTAACCAGTTTTTCTCATCAACACTTTGTAATAAGGAAACTGATACATAAATATTGGCATATAGTCAAAAATGATAATGTATTGGGCCCACTCCTCCCAGAGAGACCCCAGGTGGTCTTTAAGGGATTACCGTCCATTAGAGCAGCAATAGCCCCTAGTGTATGTGATCCTCCAATAAGGAAACCAATGTTTTTCCAGAATTTAGTGGGGTATTATAGATGTAGGAAATGTGCGGTTTGTACGGTCAATACCATCAAGGACCGGAAGGTAACACATTTCCATGCGACTAGTACCTCACAAACCTTTACAATAAAATCATTCATTACGTGTTCCACCACCCATGTAGTATATCTTTTAACCTGTCCATGTGGGTTTCAGTATGTGGGACGCACTGTTCGCCCTCTTCAGGTCAGGTTAAATGAACATATCAGCAACATCAGGAGAGGATTTATAGGACACCCAGTGTCTAAACATTATCTGAATGTACATGATAAGGATCCAAGAGGGACACAGTTTATTGGTATTGATAGGTTGAATATTCCATGGAGAGGGGGACCTAAGAGAAGGGCTATATCCAAGCTTGAAATGGGGTGGATATTTAAGATGGGGTGTCTTAAACCAAGAGGGCTCAATGTAGATATTGAGATCAACGCATTTATTGATAACGCATAATAGAACGGGTGATTTAGTATTAGATGGGGTTTGAGCTATAGTAGCCACCCCTAGTGGTTGATTAAAAAGACCCTTTTTTCCTTCCCCCCCCCCCCCCCCCCCCCTCCCCTCTCTTTAGTTTTTAGTTTTTGTTTAAAAAAAAGTCCAGAGACATTGGATTTGTTTCATTTTTATACTCTCAGGATTTACTGCTTATTCTTTGTTTCATTTTTATACTCTCAGGATTTACCGCTTATTCTTTTGTTTTTCTAATTTTTGACATTATAGGGGGACGAGCTGAGTCTAGTTCTGGCTATGGGCACATATAATAATCTGGCCTTGTACTATTTTTGTGTAGTTTAAAGACAAGACTTAACTTCCAATTATCTCTATTTTTTGTTCACACATAGTCCAAATCAATTGATTTGTGCCCCTTTTATAATGTCGGTTGAACACTGTCCTCTAGACACATATGTGTCACACATATGTGTTTCTTAACAGAAAGAAAAATCTAAACATTTTTCAAGAGCGATTAAAATACTTTGTGGTTAGAGGCCACGTATATTATATAATTTATATATTTTTTAATTTTTAACTTTTAACTTAATATTAAGGTCTTTCAAGGAATTTTTTTTGGCTATATAGAACCGGAAGTTCTGTATTCGACATGGATGCATTGTTCCAGAGGTTATTTAAGGGATACATTCAATTCCTTCCGGTTTCTATTTAGCCTTTATATGAATGTTTTTTATTATCAGTCAGATCGAGGCTTGGCTCGTCCTTGCGCATGCTTACAAATGTGTTTGGCGTCCGCCGTAATGAGTCTTGGTTATTGCTTCCTTGTTTACTATACATGTGTGTTCCGCCCTGTGGGCGGTCTTCATTGACGGCTCCGACTACTCTCCATACATGTCAAAAGACATGGTCGAATGACGGACATGGGTGGAGATGTGGGCGTGTTTGTAATTTCGTGTTTTGATATATATAGTGATGGTTCATTGCGTCGCCCGTGCCCCCGTAGACGTCACGTATGACGAAACATGTAGGGCGTGGCCTCGCAGTGCTAGCCATCACGTGTTCGAATTACTTGTTTGCACGGGCGTTCTGCCTTTGAATATGCCGGCTTTTTTGATGAATTTTTATACTTGAGTTTTATATGATCTCTTGTGGTATGTTTTAACCAATAAATAGCTATAAAACGATATCACACTATTGGAGTATTTTCTCCGTTTTGCCTCCCTCTCCTGTTTATGGGTTTCTGGCATTCCTGAGCCCCCCCTCTGAGGTTCGAACAGTTGGATCATCCCGGCCATACGGAAGTCGGCGGCATACGCTGCCAGGACCAGGAGATTAACAACCTGTCCCTGCAGAGGGTGAAATCTGCAAGCTCACAAGACCTTGCCACAGGGGAGGTCCAACACCTGGGGTAAGCGTACATCTACTACTTCTCTTGTCGTTGTCACTGTATACCCGAATAGAAGTATTTTGGCTTATTAACCCTTGGCGTGTGAGGATGAAACACATGGAGCGGACTTTTTCAGCTTGAATTTATGGGATTCACATTATTATAGACTGTTAATAGACGGCTTCTGTCTATGACTAATGATTGTATACTCATTGTTATCACATGTATGGTGCTTTCTTAGCACTTTATTTTGTTTTCATTTTTGCTCGCATTTTGGGATAAGATGTTTATGCACTCACTGTTATCATATGTATGGTGTGTTCTTAGCACTTTATTTTTTCATTTTTGCTAGCGCAATTAAGTTTATTTTTTATGTTTGTCACTTCATAGATATTTGGAGTTTTATTTGCAGCTGCACTTGTTTTATTCATACACTTTGCTCATTAGCGCAGGTTGATTCCACAATTTTTACAGTATTATAATATGGGGTATCTCAGCCAATGGGCAGGGGTTTGCTTGAATCCCTTGGCCTGCCGGGAGAACCTATATATTCGGGGGAGGTCAGGTGATCTGTGTTTGGTGCAACCTGGACGGCTGTCTGGGTGGATGTGTGTTGTATGCCCCGGCTGCTAGGCTGGAGTTTGGGCCTATCCTGGAGGCATCTGGCTCCCAGGCTGTGTGAGGGCCTATCCAGAAGTAAGAGGGCAGTGCAGGGTTGGGATTCCAGCTTGCAGTCCAACCATAACTGACAGTCCTGCTGGCCGGAGAGCCTGTCAATGGTCAGAGGTAGAAGGGAAGCTGTTGCCACAAAGGGACCAACCACTTTTACCAGGGACCACAGTAGGTAACTGGAGCAAGTACCGGATCAGTATTCTCACAGAATGGGCACGGTGGAGAAACAGGAAACTTGAGGCAGTGATCAAGTCAGGGACCCAGCCAGCAAAGGTGACGCTTGCAGAGCAGTCTTGTGAGTCAAGCCAGGGACCGAGCCAGTTAGCAGGGGTGAAGCTTGAGATGTATCTGGAGTGCCAAGCTAGGGACCCAGCAGGGAAGCGTGGGTGATACCACCGCACAGCTTTGAGGAGCTCCGTGGATTCAGAGTCAGTGAATCAGAGGGTCCAGTGAGAGAGTCCAGGAGCTCAAGGGGCTGAAGAACTACAAGTAGAAGTTGTAGTGAAGTAAAGAGCACTGTGACGAGTTGTGTTAGGAACTGTTAAAGACTGTTGCCATAAGAGACAGCAATCCTGCACGTGCAGATGTGGCGCCTTGCTGGGGGCCTTTCCCTGTACAGTTGTCCTCCTATTGAAATCTCGGAGTCTGCTAATTGAAATTGCAGATGCTTAAGGGTGTCCTGGCCTTAACCCTCTTTCCTATCAAAATATAAAAAGGACTGTCAAGAGAAATAAAACCTCTTTTATATCCAAGAAGTGTTTGGCGCCCAATAACTTTATCCACCTGTGCCTCACAACCCACCACATACAGAAGGATGTCAGCTATCTTTGGCCCTGAAGGTTCTCATTAGACTGGAGGAGGCTAGAGAATTTGCTACAATCTATTTGCCAATTTACTCGCAGAGTTGAGGCTTGACGTTTGATAGTAGACCTGAAGACAGACTTGAAGTTTGATAGCAGACCTGGAAGGGCATGGGATGTAGACACTAAAGCTGTACTCTGGACACAAATTAATTCTGTACTAAGAGCAAAGCTGTCTGAGAGATCCAACAGGTCCACCCACTACAGGCTATCTATCTAAAGCTCCAGGGGGCAGATAGAAAGATCAGTCACCCTGCACCAGGAGAGAGAGCAGCAGTGACCGGTCTTTATTACAGGAAGCTCCTACACAGAAGCAAAGTGCAGGAGTCGTTATCAGCTGGATTACTCTGTAGATGTAGAATGGTAGGAGGAATAGTAGAACCATGTAGAACCATATAAAGATGGACATCATTCTCATATTTAGCCTGGATTTCAGCCTTAACTGGTTGTGGGATTTAAACCCTCATTAATCAATGTCTGTAAAACACTACATGATATGTTGGCACTATATAAACAATGGCAATAAAAATACTGCAGATGAACAGTTGATAGTGGAGGAAACACATAAGAGCATTGTGTTCTGACTGCAAGTGTGTTCGGATAAGTGAAGTCCTCCTAAAACATCAAATAACGTTTTCACTTCAACTCTGGTATCTAACAAAGTCTGCCAGTATAAATAGTAACGATTTAATATTAATGTGGCAAAACAGCATAAACAGCAATAGCAAAGCACAAACAATACAAATTGAAAAAGGATGGGGGCAGAATACAGAGTAACAGCACTCCCAGGGCTTTTGGCAGCTGTTTTGGATCATCTTTTTAAGAAACACAACTTGGTTGCTTGGAAGCGATTGCACTGGAGTATTTGTTTTTATAAGTTCATCATAGAAATCACATGTTTAGCAATGAACTTGTTTGGTGAAGTTTACAGCAGCTGGAGGATATTTTGTAAGCTACATTACCAATCACCATTCTGCTCAATTAATCAGCGAAGTGCAACTTCAAAAAGTAGACGGTTGATTGACAGCTCTATTTCACCAATGGCTTCCGCAGCTGTCAGTTCGGGGAGGAAGAGCTTGTTTATTCAGGCTCATCTGTAATGGATATTGATCAGTCAAATTATCTCAACCTACAAAGAATGTCAAGGATGTTCTTAATGTCCGGCAACATTTTGAAACCCACCATTTGTGCAACAGTTTAAAGCACAATTTCATCTTTAGTGATGTTGTCCTTTAATCCCCCCATCCCCTTGAGTGCAGCCCACCTGAGAAAATACTCACTTCCTCTCCAATCCATCAATTTTTTCATCTGACAGGCCTGACAAGGCCCTTTTCTGGATGAAATTGTCACTGGGCGCACTGACTCCAGGTTGGCAGCACTCCGCAAAATAAGGACCACCCTCAGGAAAAGGGAAAGCATCCAGAGTTAAGAATCCATAGACATACAATCCAATGAGGGTGCCGAACAAGCGTCCAAGAGTTTGAGGTAATTCAATGATATAATTGATTCATAGCAGAATGAAGCTAATGCGTTTGGGGACCAACCACATTCCTGCTTCATTAAGGCTTAAGCATTTTGACTGTGCCTAAATGGACTCAGGTGAGCAGATACCAAATAAATCTACACTGTGATATACGGCTGGGGAAATTTCAGATGGACAAGTTACGCCAGTGTGATTGAATGCAGCAAAGGACTCCAAAATGAGGGAATCCCTGGTTTTCATCAGAATTAGTATGTCCATTGGAAGATTCTGTTCTGGTGGCAACCCAAAATATGAGATTCTTGTTCACACTTGGTAATAACAGGAACACAGACAGCAATAAAACCTGACAGAACTTCAAATCCTTCTCCACTCTATCCAAATAAAAAATTTCACCTGACTCGGTTAAATTGATGATAGGCAACTCCTATCCTCATATTGATTAGTGGTTCCAAATTAATAATAACTACTGCAGTAGGGAAGAGACACAAAAGATACGCTCAGCATCTTTCCAAATAACTGTTCTGCTTTATTATGATGCAATTGAAGGTTTTTATACACATGATTACGTAGGTACCACATTAATATTACAATTGTACGTTTATGGTAACAAGGGGCGTTACATAGGCAGGCTAATTCTAATCAGGACTCGAAAGAATGTAAACATGTACTGAAAACATTATTAGTGCTGTGTGCACAGTGAGGGCAGTGTGCAATACCTACAAAATAGAATACAATAGAACGTACAAATTTCCATTACAGTCTCCCTTCATTTGATCAATATTTTTATCACTAACCGTACCTGCTATCACCTTTAACCTGGAACCTCCACACAGTGGCGTCACTAGGGTTGGTGTCACCCGGTGCGGTAAAACATGGTGTCACCCCCCCCCCCCAGCATGACAGGCAGTATTGCACTGAGCAGGCTACCGCATTATGTGCCTCTCACGCCCCCCCCCCCCTCCCCCAGCCTGCAGCAGTGCTAATTGATAGTGTCACCCAGGGCATTCATCTCAGAGAAAAGGTGCAGGAACTCAATCACGCTCCACACCTTTCCCCAAGTAGGGGGGTGTGGGGTTGAGCGTGCCACAGCAGCTGGGAGTGGGAGGGTCCTTAAAGGTCATTAAATACTATGAGGGTGCTACATACAGAGTCAGAGGTCAGAGTTCAGGTGGGTGCAGGGTGCAGAGTTCAGGTGGGTGCAGAGTTCAGGTGGGTGCAGGGTGCTGAGTTCAGGTGGGTGCAGAGTTCAGGTGGGTGCAGATTTCAGGTGGGTGCAGGGTGCAGAGTTCAGGTGGGTGCAGGGTGCAGAGTTCAGGTGGGTGCAGAGTTCAGGTGGGTGGAGAGTGCAGGTGGGTGCAGGGTGCAGAGTTCAGGTGGGTGCAGAGTTCAGGTGGGTGGAGAGTGCAGGTGGGTGCAGGGTGCAGAGTTCAGGTGGGTGCAGGGTGCAGAGTTCAGGTGGGTGCAGGGTGCAGAGTGCAGGTGGGTGCAGAGTTCAGGTGTGTGCAGAGTTCAGGTGGGTGCAGGGTGCAGAGTTCAGGTGGGTGAAGGATGCAGAGTGCAGGTGGGTGCAGAGCTTAGGTGGGTGCAGGGTGCAGAGTTTAGGTGGGTGCAGGGTGCAGAGTTTAGGTGGGAGCAGGGTGCAGAGTTCAGGTTGGGGGACAGAGTTCAGATGGGTGCAGGATGCAGAGTGCAGGGTCCATGTGGGTGCAGAGTTCAGGTGGGTGCAGGGTGCAGGTGGGTGCAGGGTGCAGAGTTCAGGTGGGTGCAGAGTTCAGGTGGGTGCATGTGGGTGCAGGGTGCATGTGGGTGCAGAGTTCAGGTGGGTGCAGGGTGCAGAGTTCAGGTGGGTGCAAGGTGCAGAGTGCAGGGTGCATGTGGGTGCAGAGTTCAGGTGGGTGCAGAGTTCAGGTGGGTGCAGAGTTCAGGTGGGTGCAGAGTTCAGGTGGGTGCAGGGTGCAGGTTGGTGCAGAGTTCAGGTGGGTGCAGAGTGCAGGTAGGTACAGGGTGCAGGTAGGTACTAGGTGCAGGTAGGTACATGGTGCAGGTAGGTACAGGGTGCAGGTAGGTACATGGTGCAGGTAGGTACAGGGTGCAGGTAGGTACAGGGTGCAGGTAGATACAGGTAGGTACAGGGTGCAGGTAGGTACAGGGTGCAGGTAGGTACATGGTGCAGGTAGGTACAGGGTGCAGGTAGGTACAGGGTGCAGGTAGGTACAGGGTGCAGGTAGGTACAGGTAGGTACAGGGTGCAGGTAGGTACAGGGTGCAGGTAGGTACAGGGTGCAGGTAGGTACAGGGTGCAGAGTTCCACCATTAAATCACCATCCTGGACAGAACTGTCTTCCCCCTCCCAGCACAGACACACATCCCCCTTCCTGTACAATTAGCACATATTAAACTTTCCCCTGTGAACACAAACCTCAGATACAGCGCGGCTCAATCCAGAGAGATGTCCCTCCTCACAGGCTCCTCTCATGACCTGTAGGACGCGTCAGAGCCGGGGAGGAGCCACCTAGCAAAAGCTTCCCCTCCCCGGCTCTAGTGTGACAGGCAGCGGCGAGCGATGCTTGCTGCGGGAGTGTGGATAAGTGCCGAGAATCCGGCCGGACAGGAGCGCTGTGTCACTTCTAAATACAGAAGCCTGGCTTCTGTGTTTAGAAGTGATAGTACTGAGCAGAAAGCACAGGGCAGCAATTTAGATGGCGGAACTCTCTTCCACCACGTTCCGGCTGAAAAAAGTCCTGGTGTCACCCCTCTTGCAGGTGTCACCCGGGTGCGGACCGCACCCCCCCGCACCCCCATAGTGACGCCACTGCCTCCACACGCTTAGGTGGAGGTAGTCCTGGCCAAAGAGGCAAAAAACTCCATTGTGGAGAAAATAATAGCTGAGCAACTTTTTCATTACAAAATGACTTTTCATTGTGAAAAACAAATGATTGATAAGACATATTTACAGAGTACTGGCTGTACACTCCTGTGGCCAGAATAGCCTTCTGGCGGAACCGTTCATATATAGCGCTCCTCTTGCGCTGGGCATTTTTGAGGGTCTCTTACCGTTCATTCCCTTACTTAATTCAATGCCCATAATGACTGGCCAGTCTTCTCTACATGTGCCTATACCCTCTTGCCTCTAAACTACTTTATCTAGCAGATGTACTACATATACCTGTGAACAGCACTATTCTTCCCTTTCTTATATATAACACTCCAATGGACAATAGACAGGGACAACATAACATATAACCACCAATCAATACAGTTCGATTAAGGGGAGTAAAATAGGTACCCTTTGTCCCGAAAATGCCTTACCGATCAAGGAAGTCTGATAACTCAAATGTAAGCAAAAGGCTTACCTCAGCCGGCTGATTATCAGAAATTCCCGGATCGTCTCAAGCTCCTCGTTTCGGATACTCAGGGTCACCTGGAATCCCCTCCTAAGGCAAAGCTCGCCATGCTGACTCGGTTAAATTGATGATAGGCAACTCCTATCCTCATATTGATTAGTGGTTCCAAATTAATAATAACTACTGCAGTAGGGAACAGACACAAAAGATACGCTCAGCAACTTTCCAAATAACTGTTCTGCCTTATTATGACGCAATTGCAGGTTTTTATACACATGATTACGTAGGTATCACATTAATATTACAATTGTACGTTTATGGTAACAAGGGGCGTAACATAGGCAGACTAATTCTAATCAGGACTCGAAAGAATGTAAACATGTACTGAAAACATTATTAGTGCTGTGTGCACAGTGAGAGCAGTGTGCAATACATACAAAATAGAATACAATTATTTACAGCATGTACAAATTTCCATTACACACCTTAAGACCCCTTTCACATGGGCGTTCCAATCAGGTCCGCTTGTCAGTTTCTCCTGGTGGACCTGATCGGAAAGGACCATTCATCCCTATGGACAGGCACAAGTCTGTTTACACTCACCTACCTTCGGGACCAATTAGGTCCGCTAAAAAATATGGAGGGGACTCCGTCCTCTTCCATTTACGCAAAGCGGGTCAGAGTTAGTGTTTACTCCTGGCCAATCCTACAGCGAAGTGGGCCCTATATGGATTCGCTCTGTAGAAACTGAGTGGACATGGATGTTTCATCCACCTGGTCTGCTCCAATTAGCAGGGGGTCTGCAAACTGTTGTTTCGGAACTGAATCTGCCCAGTAAGAAAGGGGCCTTAGGCAGGCCATAGATTATGCAATTTTCTTTCTTTCCACCATGAATTTCGATCCATGTATGACCAGCTTTAGTTATACTTATAAAAAAGAAATCAAATGCAGATCATATGTTACATTTTTATTTTTGGGTTAGATATACTTTAAGAGAAACCGGGTGGCCTCTCTGCCACAAGCGCAGTGTTCTCTGGATAATATTACCAGGTCTCTGGTTGCATTTGCGAGTTGCCTGTAGCTGCTCATTAAGGTAACGATTTGGATTGGGATGGCCAGACCACCTTCTTGGCTTCTCATATGGATGGAAACATTGAGTAAGGAGGGATTCTCTAGAGGTGGAAAACCTCTTTAAGACCACTGTTTATTTTATAATAGTGTAGTGTTGGCAAGATTACTTTCTACCACTATGGCTTCTCTTTGGAGTTTTGCAGAACTGGCTGGCTAGCAGCCACACTTTTGCTCGCTGATATGTTCTCACATACCTTTTCTGTTACAGCTGAGGAATCCATTCCTCCTCTTTAAACAATATAAATAAAAGATTGCTGGATTCTCGGCAAGGGTATGGAAACACTTGATGCGGTGCTAACATCTGTGCTAAATGGCCCTTTTTTTCCTGATTCAGCAGGGCGGCACTCTTAATTATAGACTTAGCTATCCTAAATCATTGTGATTGGTAGATCTGCTTGTCATGCCAGCCTTCATTAACATGCCTGTATGGCAGTATTGCTATTGAGAGCCAAGGTTAAAGTAGTATTAATTGCTTAGTGGTTTTTAGTTTAACCCATTAAGCACAATAAAAAACATTCCCCTGCTTTCTCAGTGCCACTTCCAGTCTTCACAGGAAAGCGTTGACAATTGACAGTGCAGTCTCCAGTCTGTTAGCTGAGGGGGAGGAGAAGGGAAGTGTCTTGCCATCCTAGGTCGTGGGCTGTATGCTTCTATTGCTGCACACAGTGCAGAGAGACACAAACTGAAACATAGGCAAAGATTAAAAGATAAAAAAGCTGCATACGCTAGAAACAAATTAAGGGTTTAATATCACTTTAGGGAGGCCCAGTTCTTTCAACCACCTCTGTGTCTTATAGCACCATTCTCCATACTACGACCTTGGCCGGGTGCAACTCCCACTAACACCAATAAGGAGGCGCCGTTGCTCCCACTTAAAGCAATAATGGGGCACTATTCCTCTCACTGATATAAACAATGGAACACTATTCCTTCCACTGACACCAATGATAGAGCACTATTCCTTCCACTGACACCAATGATGGGGCACTATTCCTTCCACTGACATCAATAATGGGGCACTATTCCTTCCACTGACACCAATGATGGGGCACTATTCCTTCCACTGACATCAATAATGGGGCACTATTCCTTCCACTGACACCAATGATGGGGCACTATTCCATCCACTGACACCAATTATGGGGCACTATTCCTTCCACTGACACCAGTTATGGAGCACTAATGATGGGGCACTATTCCCTCCACTGACACCAATGATGGGGCACTATTCCTTCCACTGACACCAATAATGGGGCACTATTCCTTCTACTGACACCAATGATGGGGCACTATTCCTTCCACTGACACCAATTATGGGGCACTATTCCTTCCACTGACACCAATGATGGAGCACTATTCCTTCCACTGACACTAATGATGGGGCACTATTCCTCCCATTGACACCAATGATGGGGCACTATTCCTCCCATTGACACCAAAGATTGGGCACTATTCCTCCCATTGACATCAATGATGGGGCACTATTCCTCCCACTGACAACAAAGATGGGGCACTATTCCTTCCACTGACACCAATGATGGAGCACTTTTGTACATGTAATTTGTTTTATTTTTAATAAATTTGCAAACATTTCAAACAAACTTCTTTTATGTTGTCATTATAGGGTATTGTTTGTAGAATTTTGAGGAAAATAATGAATTTAATTCATTTTGGAATAAGGCTGTAACATAACAAAATGTGGAAAAAGTTAAGTGCTGTGAATACTTTACGGATTTAATGTACATATTGTAATCTCCTATGAGCAAGGCCCTCCTATTCCTCTTGTATCAAATATTATTATTAATAATAAGAAGAAGAATACTTAACCACCCCCCACCCGACCACTGCACATATACGGCCAGGTGGGTGGTTCCTCCTTCTGAGTGGACGTTCAGGAAGGAGGGGGGATCGCGCAGTGCCGCAATCCCGATGTGCTTGTGTCACCCGGACATGGCACATCTCCGATTGGCAGGAGGGCTTTGTGATTGGCCCTCCTGATCACATGATGCCTGTGTCCAATCACAGCCATCATGTGACTTAAATAGAGAGCCGGTTGCTAGGCTATCGGCTCTCCTCTCCTCACACAGAAGTTGTCAGTGAGGAGAGGAGAGCGGATCGCTGCAACCAGCCGGTGATCAGTGAGTATGAGCTGTTTTTTATGGCTTTTGATCACCGGCCCAGTGTCCCCACACAATGTCCCCAAAATAGTGTCCCCAAAACACTGTCACCACACACATGTCCCCACACAGTAAAAACAGCTGTCCCCCACATATGTAACAGTAAAATCATATGTCCCATTGATCATCTGCACACATATGTCTGTGATCACCTGCGCACATCTGTACATGATCATCTGTGTACATCTGTCCGTGATCACACAAACCAATTATTATATATACAGGATTTTTTTTTACCAAAGACATGTAGCAGAATACATTTTGGCTTAAATTTATGACAAAATTAGATTTTATTGGATTTCTTTTAAAATAGAAAGTAGAAAATATTGTTTTTTTTTTCAAAATTTCTGCTCTTTTTTCACTTATATCGCAAAAAATAAAAACGGAGTCATGAATAAATACCACCAAAAGAAAGCTCTATTTGTGTGAGCAAAATGATAAAAATTTCATTTGGGTACAGTGTTGCATGGCCGCACAATTGTCATTAAAAACGGCGAGAGCGCTGAAAGCTGAAAATTGGCCTGGGAAGGAGAGGGGTGAAAGTGCCCGGTATTGAAGTAGTTAATTAATGAAAGTGCCACTACCAAGCAAGGTCTATTTGTTTTTGAAGGTGAAGTACAGCCAAATCTTGTTTGGCTGTTCTTCTCCTGTGGATCACAGGTGTGCAGTTCGTTCTGCACTCCTGTGACCCGTTTTCTGGACTGGCTCTGTAACGTCAGATGACAGCGGGATTCACAGAGCCATTCCAGAGTTTTGGGAAAGATCGTGGCCATATGGTCAGGATCCGCCCACATGCCTGGACCGGCATCCGGCTCAGCCTCTCAGCGTGCTGGTGAGAGCCTGAGCTCGCCACTGCCGCCCCTTCCACAGCCCAGTGGTCCAGTGAGCACTGAAGGGGTAGAGCAGACAGAGGTGACTAACAGTCACCAGCTCTCTGCTCAGGGAGCTCTGAGAACTGAGTGATCGGCGGTGTTTGATCGCTCGGTTCTCAGGCTTAGATCCGACAGGGGACAGATGCAGCATCGGACTGATGCTGCATTCACCTAGGAAAGTATGATTCTAAAATACCATAAACCAAATTCCCATACTTCTCTTTTTATCTCCCTTCCCCGGACCTTACAGAGCTAAACCATTTGGAGGAATGAGTTAATATACCCCTTCCTTCCCCTTACCTGACCTGTACTACAGTGTACAGAATTTCAATTAGAGAGAGACCACCTGAAAGCAAAAAGCTAGTGTACTTCTGTTCTCACTCTTTGTAAAGCTTATATTGCTCTGTGATTTCAGTCATGAGTGAACACTGTATAAAAAGTTCATTTGAAAAATAATGATTTTATGTAACTAGCAAAAAAGTTTTGTATACTATTAAAAATATAAAATCAAAAAAAGATATATAAATAGTTTTAAATACCGGTAGTTTATTTTTTATTTTTTAAATGCAGTGTGAATAGTGATGAATGCAACACAGAACCATGTGGATTTTTATGCATACCTATATATATGCTCCTGTGTTCATAGCTAAAATAGAAAAAGAAAAAACATTTATACAAACGCCCTCGGTCTAATGTAACCTTGACTGTCATGTTTAATCGTGGGTAGAAGGCACCAAACACAAACTGCTTGAGCATTTAAGAATACGATAGTGATCTTCCTTGTTATACTGGGAGCTTTTAGGTGACTGTTATTGCTGAACTCAATTAGCCACTGAATTGCTATAAAACAGATTTTATAGGAGTGCATAGCAGTTTATAACATCCCCTCTGTTTGACTTTTAGTGGCTTTTTTTACTTCTCTTTAAATGTGTTTGAATTTCCAAATGGTTAAATTTAGAGTAAATATGCCAAGGACAGGTCTTATCATCCACTGACAACATTTATATATTTAAGATCTGTGGAAGACGTAATGTCGGCTACAGGCAGGCCATGTTTGTGCAGGCTGTAGGTTGAGACCTGAGTTGGGTCCCACCGCAATCTGCAGTTAGTTAGGTAGGACATTCATATGTTCATCTGATAGGGTTCTGTTGAAAGTCCCATGTAATAAAGAACAAAAACAGTGGTCAAATGGTAGAATATTCTCACTTGGTGTCAAAGGATAAAAAAAAAAAAAGTGCTGTGATTTAAAATTTGACCTTAGACATTTTGTGGATATCCAATCATAGGCAGCCAAATGCCGCGTACACACGATCGGATTTTCCGACAACAAATGTTGGATGTGAGCTTGTTGGAGGAAAGTCCGACCGTGTGTATGCTCCATAGAACATTTGTTGGCGGACTTTCCGCCAACAAATGTTGGCTAGCAGGTTCTCAAGTTTTCCGCCAACAAATGTTTGTTGTCGAACTTTTCAATCGTGTGTACACAAGTCCGTCGGACAAAAGTCCAAAGTACAAACATGCATGCTCAGAATCAAGGATAAGCCGGAAGAGCTCGAGTCTTGTAAAACTAGCGTTCGTAATGGAGATATCACGTAAGTCTTGTACGTCACTACATTCGTAATTGTGTGACCGTGTGTATGCAAGGCAAGTTGGACCCAACATCCTTCAAACAAAAATTCCCGGTTTTGTTGTCGGAAAGTCCGATCGTGTGTACGGGGCAAAAGAGTGAACCATCTTTTGTTTTTTTTTTGTTTGCTCATATGGGGTAAAATGACAGGTCTTCTTGGAAGGATACTCTCCCGGGCTCACCTTTAGCGTGCTTAGCCTGCTGCTCTATTCTGGATATGGGGAGCATGTGACTTCAATCCCCCCCGCCTCTTGCTGTTATGTGGTGTTCGGACCCGAGGAGCCAATCGCTGTTGTTACGTGAGGGTGGTGAGAAGGTCATTGAGCTAAAACACAGACCATCACATGGGTTACACAGGGTTAAAACCCAAGGTTTCAACTAATAAATGGAGCAGCTGGGGAGCATAGAAAATGGGAAGCATAAGCGGGTGGGTGAGCTTTCAAGGGAACCTTGCCTTTAAAGTCTATCAACATTAAAAACCTAAAAAACGATTTCAGTAGTGGATTGAGACTAATGGAAGTCTCCTGGTTTTATAAATCTTGACCTGCTGTGGTGAGATGTTTTAAACCATAGATTCTCAACATGTAGGGGTTCAATAGACAAATAAAGGCAGCATGGCAAATGTATTAGCAAATGGGTGAGCTTTCAGGAGTACCTCCCATTTAAAGTACATCTATATTGAAAACAGTCAAAAAATGCTTTTTCAGTAGTAGGTGGATTTTGTTGGGCCAAGTCTGCTACCAGCTTGTATATCCCTTGGACTCCAGTAGTGAGATATTTTCGACCCAAGAGTCTCAGCAGTTGGCCTAATGCCGCGTACACATGAGCGGACTTTACGGCAGACTTGGTCCGGCGGACCGGACTCCGTCGGATAATTCGATCGTGTGTGGGCTCCAGCGGACTTTTTTTCCCCAAAAGTTCGACGGACCTAGAAATAAAACATGTTTCAAATCTTTCCGACGGACTCGAGTCCGGTCGAAAAATCCGCTCGTCTGTATGCTAGTCCGGCGGACTAAAACCGACGCTAGGGCAGCTATTGGTTACTGGCTATCAACTTCCTTATTTTAGTCCGGTTGTACGTCATCACGTACGAATCCGTCTGACTTTGGTGTGATCGTGTGTGTCCAAGTCCGTCTGTTTGTAAGTCTGACGCACCTACGCTACAAAGTCCGTCAGACAGATCGTCGGACCAAGTCTGCCGTAAAGAAAGCTCATGTGTACGCGGCATTAGAAAGCATCAAGTATTGGTCTGGTTGGTTGAAGGAACATTTATTAAGGCCTAATCAGTTCTTTTTGACACATGTTGGCGCAATGTTTTTTTTTTTTTCAGTGCAGGAATCTGGAATAGTAAAGCATATCTAAACCCCAAACCACCAAAAATAATATATTGAATTGAATTTTTAAATGTAGTAGTTGTATTATTTTTCTTTCTTATGCTTTCTTTGTGGATGGAGGAACAAAGGAGCCACCCTTGGACAGCGGCATTGTCAACCTGTGCAGGAAGATAGCATTTGATGCAAATGTATGCAACATGTGTAAATGGGGGCTTAGTTTTCCTGTAGAAGGAAGCATTTCCTCAGCCTCCTCTTCCCCAGTGATAATTATACAACATTGTAGCAAGTCACAAGATGGGCTGCAAAAGGGTCTGATCTGTGTTAAGGGTTGTACACACGGGCCAAATATCGGGCGACATTGGCCTGTCCAAAAGATACTGGCCGACATTCGTATGATTGAAAAAGGTCTGCCAATCGGCACACGATCGGCACTCTAAGCCAATGGCTGAGAGCGCTGACCAGTGTGTTCTGGCGGGAGGGCCATCCCTCTGTCAGAACACAATAGCTCAGCGAGGGAGATCACTGTACTAACATCAGATAGTTAGTACAGCAGCTCTTCCTGAGCTATTCAGTATTTTTTCGTTCAGCCTGCTGGGTTGAACGGGGGAAAAAAATGGATAGCGTGTACCAGGCTTTAGAGCCCGTACACACGATCAGAAAATCGTACCAAAAATATTGCTTTTGAAGGGATCATATGATAATCTGATTGTTAGTACACAGCTTTAGAGAGCCGATCATGACAATTAATGTGAAATTAAAATAAAAGCCTCATGCATGTGCCCTGCTTCTTAATATAGGGGGTCAACAATGCCAAGAGTTGGTGAAAGCAGGGGCCCGTCATCCGGAGATAATTTTGAAAATCATCTGGATTAATCTCCTGGAGCTCCCGCAGCAAAGGCATATGACATAATTGGTCATGAATAATAAAGCAACCAATTTTTGGTCCAAGAAATCCTCCTCCTCCTGTTCCTGGACTGGACTTAGGTCAAAGCAATAACTCCAAGGCCAATAATAAATAACACGTTATCTCCTCCGATTCCGCAACATGTCTGGTTGACGAACGGCCGTTCAGAAACAAACTGAAAAGTGCAAAATGAAAAGCACGAAATTAAAAGCGCAAAACACTCACCAAACTTCCACTAACACGAAAATAGCACAAAGGGTGGCGCCTGACAATTGAACTTCCGCTTTTTCGGCTCGTAGTACATCACTACGTATGTGTTTGTTGGCCGACCGTTTGTATGCAAAACAAAATCCAAGAATGCGCCTTTGGACAAAAGTCTGAGGTTTTGTCTGCGGAAAATCCGATCGCGTGTACGAGGCTTTAGTCTATTGAAGGACAGACGATGCTTTACACTATAAAAATGCCCAACAACAGTCCTTTCCCCAAACTGTACCCACACCAAGATTACAGACAAGCAAGCACTCAAAATAATCCATTGAAATAAACATTGTAAATTAATCAAATCACCCATTAAACAGATACAGCTGTGTCTGTTTTATGGTTGACTGGACTTTTCAATAAAGTTTAGGATTTTTTCGAGGTGCTGACTTGTTTGCATTCTTGGCTGAGCTGTGTCAGACATTTGTGAAATGCAAGGGCACCAGGATTGTGTTATCTCTAAGCCAGCATCTCAGTCCAAGAAGTAGATGCTGATCCTGGATGATGGCTGAAAAAAGCTCTATCCTTCTGGAGAGAAAAGCAGACAAAGACATTATCAGGGGGAGTATTGTGGTGTCTGTGAGAAGTAATAAATACCTTAAAAAGTGTTACATATATATTAACACGCCTAAAAAGTATATATATATATATTTATGTAGCACTTACTCCCAAAGGATTTTATTCGGGTCTTTGCTGTCACCCTCTTACCTGTATTTCCACCATATATGGGACATGGAGTCTATATTAGGCCTTACGCCCACCAATGTATGCACCAGTCACTTTGTCAGGTTTCCAATGGTTTATTGCAAAACTTTTTAGGAAGCAGCAGTAAAGAGGTAGAAAGGGAGTTCAAATACCTTATGCAGATCACTGAGGAATTTTAGATCCTGAAGACAAACACACCTTCAGTCTACAGATCTTTGCCCACCCGGATAGGTCTCTCTCACTGACCTAGCAGCCGGAATGGCGCACAGACGAAAAGTCTCTGCCACAGACTTGAGAAGAACAAATTGTTGTACGATCCTCTGCCACAGGATGTAGTATTAATTGAACAATCCTCTGCCACAGGATTTAGTATTAGATGAACAACAACACAGTACCAGAACCTTTAAGCCGACCCGGCAGTACTGGGCGGTAGGTTAGTTAGGATGCATCTTCCAATTGAGTCACCAGGCTCTTCTTGAGATACCAGCCTTCTGCACGGTCCTCTCCAAGATGAGTCCTCCCCTGGATCTTTCAATTCCTCGGCTTCTTCCGGCAGGACAGACAGGACAGGACCACCTCTGAACCAGCAGGTCCTAGACGACTTCTGGGCCTACTTGCAGTAACATAGCCTCGGGCCAGCATGGTCCCGAGACAGGAAAGAAGTTGTCACATACCTTAGGCCAGGAGGGCCAGAAGGCAAGAGAGACCTGAAAATGGCGTCTGCCCCTTAAGTACTCTCTCCCAGATTGCACAGCGGTGGACCACCCCCACTGAGTTACTTCTGAGAAAGAAGATCACTCAATACACTTCAGCCTGTTGCTCTTCCAACACTGGCCTGTGGTGACAACGACACCTACAGACAACAGTGTGGAACTACACGCAACACAGCCAATGCTGGAACAGAATCTAATTTAGCCACAGATTAAATCTGAACTATATACAGAACAGATAACCCCCTCAATTTACATGCAAGCGCCTGATCAGCAGGAGCAGAGCGCTACATATATATATACAGTGGCTGGCGAAAGTATTCAGCCCCCTTGAACTTTTCAACCTTTTGGCACATTTCAGGCTTCAAACATAAAGATATAAAATTTTAATTGTTTGTGAAGAATCACCAACAAGTGGGACACAATTGTGAAGTGGAACGAAATCTATTGGATATTTTAAACTTTTTTAGCAAATAAAAAACTGAAAAGTGGTGCGTGCAAAATTATTCGGCCCCTTTACTTTCAGTGCAGCAAACTCACTCCAGAAGTTCAGCGAGGATCTCTGAATGATCCAATGTTGTCCTAAATGACTGATGGTGATAAATAGAATCCACCTGTATGTAATCAAGTCTCTGTATAAATGCACCTGCTCTGTGATAGTCTCAGGGTTCTGTTGAAAGCGCAGAGAGCATCATGAAGACCAAGGAACACACCAGGCAGGTCCGTAATACTGTTTTGGAGAAGTTTAAAGCCGGATTTGGATACAAAAAGATTTCCCAAGCTTTAAACATCCCAAGGAGCACTGTGCAAGCGATCATTTTGAAATGGAAGGAGTATCAGACCACTGCAAATCTACCAAGACCTGGCTGTCCCTCTAAACTTTCAGCTCAGACAAGGAGAAGACTGATCAGAGATGCAGCCAAGAGGCCCATGATCACTCTGGATGAACTGCAGAGAACTACAGCTGAGGTGGGAGAGTCTGTCCATAGGACAACAATCAGTCGTACACTGCACAAATCTGGCCTTTATGGAAGAGTGGCAAGAAGAAAGCCATTTCTCAAAGATATCCATGAAAAGTCTCGTCTAAAGTTTGCCACAAGCCACCTGGGAGACACACCAAACATGTGGAAGAAGGTGCTCTGGTCCGATGAAACCAAAATCGAACTTTTTGGCCACAATGCAAAACGATATGTTTGGCGTAAAAGCAACACAGCTCATCACACTCAACACACCATCCCCACTGTCAAACATGGTAGTGGCAGCATCATGGTTTGGGCCTGCTTTTCTTCAGCAGGGACAGGAAAGATGGTTAAAATTGAGGGGAAGATGGATGCAGCCAAATACAGGACCATTCTGGATGAAAACCTGTTGGAGTCTGCAAAAGACCTGAAACTGGGACGGAGATTTATCTTCCAACAAGACAATGATCCCAAACATACAGCAAAATCTACAAAGGAATGGTTCACAAATAAACGTATCCAGGTGTTATCCAATCGAGAATCTGTGGAAAGAGCTGAAAATTGCTGTTCACAAACGCTCTCCATCCAACCTCACTGAGCTCGAGCTATTTTGCAAGGAAGAATGGGCAAGAATTTCAGTCTCTCGATGTGCAAAACTGATAGAGACATACCCCAAGCGACTTGCAGCTGTAATCGCAGCAAAAGGTGGCTCTACAAAGTATTAACGCAAGGGGGCCGAATAATTTTGCACGCCCCACTTTTCATTTTTTTATTAGTTAAAAAAGTTTCAAAAATCCAAAAGATTTCGTTCCTCTTCACAATTGTGTCCCACTTGTTGGTGATTCTTCACAGAAAATAAAAATTTTATGTTTGAAGCCTAAAATGTGGCAAAAGGTTGAAAAGTTCAAGGGGGCCGAATACTTTCGCAAGCCACTGTATATATATATATATATATATATATATATATATATATATATATATATATATATATATAGTGATACTAGATCGCTCTAAAGCCCAATTCCGGGCAACAAAAAAAAAAGTTTTCCCATGCAGTGAGGCAGTGCCTGCACAGGGGATTGGAGAAAGTCTATACTCACCCTGTCCTCTGCTCCACCTGCAAACGGAACTCCCCCGCAATCCAATGGTGGACTGTTCCTTATGTCCTCACAGCTGGAACAGATCTATGGGCGTGATGACGTGAGGAACAGTCCACCTCATAAGATTACTAGACCTCAGGGGGGCAGAAGCCACAGGGACGAGTCTTGTACCGGGAGGCTCAGAGGATTACTTAAGCATATCTCCATTCTCCCATCTCCTAGACAAAAATGAGCAGTGGACCCATGCGGGTATAGCCCCACTGTATGAAGAAACTTATTTTTGTTGCCCTGAATTGGGATTTAAGCCATAAAAGTACATAAAAAATATAGCAACATATACATTAAACTAAAATAATGATAATTAAAAAAACGGTACATGTACATAAATAACAACTGGCCCTAAATCAGACCTTAGGGGGGGCAGTCCACCCAACAGAGCTATTGCACTTTTTGTTGGATACCGGAACAATACCATGTACACACGAGCAGCATGTCCATCAGACAAAGTCCGATGGGAGCTTTTCATCGTATATTCCGACCGTGTGTGTGCCCCATCGGACTTTTTCCGTCAAAAATTCAGACGGACTTAGATAGAGAACATGTTCTAAATATTTCCAACGGAACCAATTCCTATCGGGAAACCCGCTAGTCTGTATGCTGTTCTGACGTACCAAAAACGACACAATGCTCTGAAGCAAGTACGAGACGGAAGCTATTGGCTACTGGCTATTGAACTTCTGTTTTCTAGTCCCGTCGAACGTGTTGTACGTCACCACGTTCTGGCCGCTCGGAATTTGGTGTGACCGTGTGTATGCAAGAGTTTATTCCGACGGCAAAACCGGTTGTGTGTACAGGGCATCAGAGTCCTGACCTCAACCTGATAGAACACCTTTGGGATGAATTAGAGCAGAAATTGCAAGCCAGGCCTTCTCATCCAACATCAGTGCCTGGCCTCACAAATGCACTTCTGGAAGAATAGTCAAACATTCCCATAGACACACTCTTAAACCTTGTGGACGGCCTTCCCAGAAGAGTTGAAGCTGTTATAGCTGCCAAGGGTGGGCCAACTCAATATTGAAGCCTACGAACTAAGACTGGGATGCCATCAAAGTTCATGTGCGTGTAAAGGCAAGCGTCCCAATATTTTTGGTAATATAGTGTATTTATAATAGTACTTTATATATGGGAGAATACCTCATTATTAAAATATGCTTTCCCATCGGGGCGTCTGCAGTTACATTTTGTTTTAAGCTTTTATTGCAAGAAATGTAAGCAGTTTAAAAAAAAAAACCTTAATTAAATTGAAACTATAGCTTTTATTTAAAAAAAAAAAAAAAATCAGATTTTTATTTAATTTTCCTGAAGCTCATATTCTGAATTTGTAAAAGCTAATTTCCAAAATGCTTTTTCACAATCATCATCAGAATAATGTTCCAAATTGTTATTAGAGTCCCCTAAATTCACATCTATGGAGTCCAGATGTTTTATAGGATTTCCTAAGCGGTTCTCATTTATTAAGAAATATATCATTCTGTTGTAATGCAGACATATTTTCCTCTTTCCTCTGAAGTTGCTGATAATTTAGCATGGAAAAAATTCAGGCATGGATGGTAAATATATTATATGACTACAAGTCCCATTGAAGCCGACAACCCCGCCGCCAGTAAAATAACTTTGTCCGTTTCATCAAATGTTTTTTTTTTGTTTTTTTTTTCGTTTTTTTTTTTTTTTTGCATTGGCTGAAAGATGAATAAAAGAATATTGATGGCAAAAGTAGATCTTTGCTTGCCAGGATCTTTAGTGTCGGTGAAGACTGGGCTCCCTATATTGCATCTGACATGTTGCGTGTCTGCTGCTAGTGATTGATGACATGTTTGCTCACGAAGAGCCCTGCACCTGTTAATGGTGAAACTCTTACTTCTGGATGCCATTACTTTCCTGCAGTCTATAATTTATTAGCTTAAAAGTTCACTGTAGTCACACATGAAAATGTTACATTTAAAGGAACACACTCATTCAAATTGTGTGCAATAGAGCAGTGCACATGATCGCAACTAACAGACACTACTCGTTGCAAACAAACGGGAGTTAGGAGGAAAAGAAGAGGTTTTGGAGACTATGGAGGACGTTACAAGGAAGCAGAAAAAACACGGTATGAAAAGTAGATTACAGGGCCATTATGTAGTTAAAGCGGTTGTATGCCCGCAGGAAAAAGTAAAATAAAAAATAAATAAAAATAAAAACCTGTAAGGCAAAGGCATAATGAGCTAGTATGCAATGCATACTAGCTCATTATGAAATACTTACCTTAGAACGAGGCGTCGGTATCTACTCCCGGTCCACGCCGAGGGAGCTGACATTTTGCCCTCAGTTTGTCTTCCAGGTTCGTGGCTCCGGCTCTGTGAGTGGCCAGAGCCGCGATGACGTCACTCCCGGGCATGCGCGGGAGTTTTCTTCCCGGCCAGGTCCGGCTTGGTCTGCCGGACCTTCAGCCGGGCATTCACAGCGCTTGCGCCGCTGACGTCAGTGGCTGCATGCAAAGTGAATATCTCCTAAACCGTACAGCTTTAGGAGATATTCATTTTACCTACAGGTAAGCCTTATTATAGGCTTACCTGTAGGTAAAAATGAATCATTAGGGTATACAACAGCTTTAATGTGTATGGATTATCTTTGGAGAATAAGGATAATGCTTAGTGTCACATTAAATTGATACTGTTACCATGCAGAGTAAAATAAGAGTCTTTGCAAGGACCGCCTCTCCTTACCCTCGCAGCAACACATGCCACAGTGTCAGTGGAAGAAAAATACCAACCCCATGAAAAAGGTGACAGGGCAGGGACCTCCAGCTGATTGCCAGCGTCAGCTCTGTTCCTGTGAGCTGTGCGGAGGGGGGTGTGTCCCTTCCCTCCAATCAGCTCTCTGAGGTCTCCTTACTGTGCTCTGCAGAGTGTAATTTCAGCTCTATGACCCCTTTTTTCTAACAGCTTATCAGGAACCATGAATCAGACTGAGACAGAAGTAAAGTTAAATCACACTTGTTTAATAATAAAAATAATAAGGTAAACAGAGTAAGCGTAGTCAAAACAAGCCAGAGTTCAGTAACCGGATTGGGTAGTCAGCCAAGCAAACGTCAGAGAGCCAGAGATAAACGTAGTAGTACAACAAGCATGATCAGGAGCCAGAAGGGACGTCAGCCAAGCAAGTCTTCAACAGGAACGCAGGAGAAAGTCTCTGTGATGTTGACAAAGGCGAAGGCAAAGATGAAGTGAGCTGGACGACTTTAAGTAGGCAGGACTGATGAGCAGAATCAACAACAGCTGGGTAACTGTGGAGAGAGATGGGAGCTGGCAATTAGCCGACAGCTGAGTGGCCAGTTCAGAGAAGGAAGGGCTGAGCCCAGCCCTGATACAGCTCAGACAAGCTTTATACATTCTATCCCTTAAATGGATGTAGAGCAGAGAAGATCGCAGCTAAACAGGTACAACTTATGTAGAAGAATTTGTTTCCTTTCTGTGTATCACCTTACACGAATAATGGATAGATTCATATCCATTCATATCCATGGCCGATGCCCCCAGTTCAGGCATCTGGCCCCTTTCAGGACGCCGGACGCCTGAATTACAGCGGCGGGGGTGTTTTCTTGAAGCACCTGATTAGAGCCATAGGCTCTAATAGGCTTCAAAATAGGGTGGGCTCGGAGCGCAGAGCATTGCGCCATGAGCCCACCCAGGTGTTACAACAGCAAATGAATATTCGCTGTTGTAACACTGATCCTCAATCCGGCCAATCAGAAGCTGGTCTGAGACCCGTTTTCCGATTGGCCGAAAAGAGAAGAGTCCCAGTTGGTAGCTGAGGAGGAGAGAGGAAACGGAAGCCGCTGATGCCTGTGGAGAGCAGGGTAAGGGAAAGCTGTCACAGCCACCGCCAAGGAGCAAGGGAAGCTGCTGGTGAAGCGCTGCATAGACCTTGGGGGGTGGTACTGTTTGCCGCCCCCCCCAAAAAAATAACCACTGGCAGCGCACTTCGCGAATGCTCAGTAGGGAATCGGCTGTGAAGCCGAAAGGCTTCACTGCCGGGTTCCCTTATCAGGAATGGTGGCGGCTGTACCCGACAGCCAATCCAAAGATCGGCTGGGGTGCCGACATCGTGGGCTCCCTGGACAGGTAAGTGTCCTAATATTAAAAGTCAGCAGCTGCAGTATTTGTAGCTGCTGACTTTTAATTTTTCATGGGGGGATTGCTGAACCTCCACTTTGATGCAGAAAGTACCGGGTGTGGTGCCCATGTCCACATTTCCTGAATCCTTCATTGTAGTCTCTAAATCTTGCCAAAAATCTCATTTTGGTTTGTAAAAACGACATACTAGTATCAACGCTTGCGGGCTCCCTTCTACAGCGTACATCAAAGGATGAATTATGGGCAATGATTGGAGCGGGTGATTTGTAAGTACAAGCCGATCGGGCTGATATCCATGCGGTCGCACTAAATTATGTTGGAAGCTCCAAATATCTGAGATTTTGAAAAGAACCTTTAAAACGGTGTTTACATTTTCTAGAACACACGGAGGACTTCCTTCTTCAACTCAACACATTTTCAGAGTCACATTCCACAGGCTGCTACTGCGGTTTACCTCTGACTTCAGTCAAAGAGAACCAATGGGAAGCTTAACCACTTCAGCCCCGGAAGAATTCACCCCCTTCCTGACCAGAGCGTTTTTTGCGATTCGGCACTGCGTCGCTTTAACTGACAATTGCGCGGTCGTGCGACTTGGCTCCCAAACAAAATTGACGTCCTTTTTTCCCCAAAAATAAAGCTTTCTTTTGGTGGTATTTGATCGCCTCTGCGGTTTTTATTTTTTGCGCTATAAACAAAAAAATTGCGTCAATTTTGAAAAAAACGCACTATTTTTTACTTTTTGCTATAAAAAAATTTCTCCAAAAAATATTCAAACAAACCTTTATTTTTCCTCAGTTTAGGTCGATCGTATTCTTCTACATATTTTTGGTAAAAAAAAATCGCAATAAGCGTTTATTGATTGGTTTGTGCAAAAGTTATAGCGTCTACAAAATAGGGGATAGTTTTATGGCATTTTTATTGATAATTTTTTTTTACTAGTAATGGCGGCGATCAGCATGAATGCGACATTATGGCGGACACATTGGACATTTTTGACACATTTTTGGGACCATTGTCATTTATACAGCAATCAGTGCTATACAAATGCACTGATTCCTGTGTAAATGACACTGGCAGTGAATGGGGTTAACAACTAGGGGGCAGTGTAAGGGTTAAGTATGTCCTGGGGAGTGTTTCTAACTGTGGGGGGGCGTGGCTACGTGTGACACGTCACTGATCTCTGACAGGGAGCAGAGATTAGTGACAGTGTCACTAGGCAGAATGGGGAGATGCTTGTTTACATTAGCATCTCCCTGTTCTTCCTCACCGTGAGGCGATTGCGAGTATCTCCGCAACAATCGAGTCCGCGGGACCCGCGACCCGACTCACGGAGCTCCCGGCCGGCGCGCACGCAATGGCACGGCGGCAAATTTCAAGGGACGTACAGGTACGCCCATTTGCCCAGCTGTGCCATTACATCGTCGTGCGCCGGTCGGGAACCGGTTAAAGCAGAACTAAACTGTATCTGAGCACCACAAATTGAAACGCTATTTGATTCATTTTTAATATTCAAAGCAAACTCACCCATCCATCCATCCTTCCTATCCATCCATCCCTGTTTCCATGCTTTATTTTGTTGAGAAACACTTTGAAAAACACCCCCCCCACCCCCCTAGCATTTCTAGCCCCAGCCATCTTGAGTAAGGCCAGATGATTCATGTAGCGTTTACTTTCTGGAATCTATCTGCCCTTAGCTCAGGCATGCAAGCAGGTCGGTGTGCTTAGCTATGAATGCTCCTTTAAGAAATGTCCATACAGACTCCTGGGAGGTATGACATGATTGTGGCCTAGACCAGAAACCAGGAAACAACTGATAAAAAGTTTAAAAAAAAGTTTAAAACAAGTACATTTAACCACTTGACCTCCGGAAGATTTACCCCCCTTCCTGACCAGGCCGTTTGTTTTTTTTCAATACGGCACTGCGTTGCTTCAACTGAGAAATGTGCGGTCATGCAACACTGTACCCAAATAAAATGTACATCTTTTTTTTTCCCCCACAAATAGAGCTTTCTTTTGGTGGTATTTGATCACCATTGCTTTTTAAATCCTTTGCCCTATAAACAAAAAAATATACAGACAATTTTAAAAACAATATTTTGTACTTTCTGCTATAAAACATATCCATTAAAATTGAAAGAATCAAATTTCTTCATCAGTTTAGGCCAATATCTATTCTGCTACATATCTTTTGCAAAAAAAATCCCAAAAAGCGTATATTGATTGGTTTGCGCAAAAGTTAGAGTGTCTACAAACTATGGGATATTTTTGTTTTTTTATTTAATTTTTAAAATTTATTTTAATAATAATGGCAGCGATCAGCAACTTATAGAGGGACTGTGATATTTCGGCGGACAGTTGGACACTAAGTGACACTTTTTGGGGACCAGTGACACTAATAAAGTGATCCGTGCTAAAAATATACACTGTCACTATACTAATGACATTGGCTGGGAAAGGGTTAAACATTTGGGGTGATCAAAGGGTTAAATGTGTGCCTAGCCTGTATTTTAGTGTACTGTGGGAGGTGCTTTTACTAGGGGAAGACATGGATCCTTGTCCATGCTTTGCATGCCATCCCTACTGACAGAACGGCAATCTGCCTTGTTTACATATGAAGCACTGTCCCTTAGGGCTTGCTGAGTGTTGGCTTCATAGGTCTCTGCCTGGTTACCTGCAGCTGGTTGCCAATGGTTGGAGCTGGAGGAGCTGCAGAGATCCACAGGTCAGGTGGGAGAATCTGTCCACAGGACAACTATTAGTCGTGCACTTCACAAATCTGGCCTTTATAGAAGAGTGGCAAGAAGAAAGCCATTGTTGAAAGAAATCCATAAGTCCCGTTTGCAAGAAGTCATGTGGGGGACACAGCAAAACATGTGGAAGAAGATGCTCTGATCAGATGAGACCAAAATGTAACTTTTTGGCCTAAAAGCCAAACGTTATGTGGGGCGGAAAACTAACACTGCACATCATCCTGAACTCACCATCCCCACCGTGAAACATGGTGGTGGCAGCATCATGTTGTGGGGATGCTTTTCTTCAGCAGGGACAGGGAAGCTGGTCAGAGTTGTTGGGTAGATGGATGGAGCCAAATACAGGGCAATCTTAGAAGAAAACCTGTAAAGCCCCATACACACTATCAGATTTTCTGCTGATTTTTTTCTTCAGATTTACCAAAACCATATGAGGTCAAACCTTAGGAGTTTCAAATTGTATGCAATCAGGCAGGCCCTTGCACTACATGGTTTTGGTAAATCTGAAGACAAAAATCAACAGAAGATCTGATAGTGTTTATGGGGCTTTAGAGTCTGCAAAAGACGAGACTGGGGTGGAGGTTCGCCTTCCAGCAGGACAACAACCCTAAACATACAGCCAGAGCTACAATGGAATGGTTTAGATCAAAGCATATTCATGTGTTAGAATGGCCCAGTCAAAGTCCAGACCTAAATCCAATTGAGAATCTGTGGCAAGACTTGAAAATTGCTGTTCACAGACGCTCAGCATCCAATCTGACAGAGCTTGAGATATTTTGCAAAGAAGAATGGGCAAAAATGTCACTCTCTAGATGTGCAAAGCTGGTAGAGACATCCCCAAAAAGACTTGCAGCTGTAATTGCAGTGAAAGGTGGTTCTAGAAAGTATTGACTCAGGGGAGGGGCTGAATACAAATACACACCACACTTTTCACATATATATTTTTAACAATTTTTTTTTAAACAATTTATCATTTTCCTTCCACTTCACAATTATCTGCCACTTTGTGGTCTATCACATAAAAGCCCAATAAAATACATTTACGTTTTTGGTTGTAACATGACAAAATGTGGAAAATTTCAATGGGTATGAATACTTTTTTTAAGGCACTGTGTGTATATATATATATATATATATATATATATATATATATATTTATACAGTGGAACCTTGGTTTACGAGTAATACGGTTAACAAGCTTTTTGAAGAACGAGCAATTTTTTTTTTTTTAATCCTGACTCGGTTTGCGAGTGTTGTCTTGCAAAACGAGCAGAATTCAAACTAATGGGGTGTGCAGTACCGCATTTGGCCAGAGGTGCGGGGGCGCTGGGGACACTCGGAACGGTTAGGAGCCGTTCGGAAATACTCGGAATGACTTGGAAATACTCGGAAACACTCGTAAATACTCTGTTCCTGAGTGTTTCTGAGCATTTTCAAGGCTTTCTGAGTTCAGCCGAGCTGTCCCTGAGTATTTCTGAGGCTCTCCGGCGCCCCCCCCACCTCTGGCCACATGTGTTATTGCGTGTAATAGAAGTCAATGCGGAACAAATTGTCTTTGTTCTATTGACTTCTATGGGGAAACTCACTTTGATATGTGAGTGCTTTGGATTACAAGCATTCTCCTGGAACGGATTATGCTCATAATCCAAGGTTCCACTGTGTATATATATATATATATATATATATGTATGTATTGCCTTTCATTTCTGTTATAAAACTGATTTGGGTTGTTTTACAAGGTGAGGTTTTACTGTAACTGCAGCAAAGGAAGGTCGCCGACCTGATTGTGCTGCCTGGCAGTGCTTTGTAAATCTCAGTACTGGATGGAAATACAAATCCTTAGGCAGGTAAAACAACTCCAGCTTTAAATGTATTTATCCTCTTGGTGTAAAGCTTTAAACGAGATTCTTAAGCCGATATAGCATACAAATTCATACAAATTCATACAAATTCATACAAGCACCAGACATTATGCAAGCCATTAAAAAATATACAGCATTCACAGCCAGTGATATATATAGTCATTGGTTTTAGATGAGTGGCTGGTTAGAGGATTTGTAAATGATTAATATTTTCCAGACTAGGAGGCTCTTGTAGAATTTCACACCATCCTTTCACTGAGGGGCCACTAATTCTCAGTACTGTCAGCCTCTTTGGCCCGCCAAGCATGTTAACAACACAGTTTGCCAATATAAGTTTCTCCCAAACAAAACAAGCACGAGAGTCCTTCCTTCCACCACACGCCGCGTCTTCTCATTCATATTACCATTTAAAAGCTGCCGGTGCATTAATTCCAGACTCAGTGTAAATACAGAGTTCGCTCTCCCTCTCTCTCACTGGAATAAATATGTAACTGCGTGCTTTGGAGGATAGAAAATAAGAGCATTTTAAGGGAAAATACAGTTGCTTTCAATTTTTTTTTAGATATACAATATATCCACTTGCCTAATGGGCCAATTCTGACACTTCTCCTACATGTTAAAATCAAAATTTTTTTGCTAGAAAATTACTTAAAACTCCCAAACATTATATATTTTTGTGGCAGAGGCCCTAGAAAATAAAATGGTGGGCGTTGCAGTTTTTTTTATGTCACACGGCATTTGCACAACGGCTTTTCAAATGCAACTTTTTGGGAAAAAATACACTTTAACCGCTTCCCAACTTCCCCATAGCAGATTTACTGCTATAGAGTAGCTGCACTGCCCAGGATCACCTATATACATGATCCTGCACTTCCGGGTTTTGGGCGCAAGTGCACCGGCGGCTCGCTCCCGCTGTGATTTTGCACAGCGGGTCCTACGGACCCGATATCCGCCAGCTCCTGCTGATCGTTCGGTACACTGACTGAGTGGCAGTCTGGCTATGTAAACAAGGCAGACTGTCATTTCTGTCAGTACAGAAGACATGGATCCTGTGCTCCTGTAAAGCAGAAACACCGATCCATGTCTCCCACTAGTAAAAGCACCTCCCCGTCTACGCTGAAACACTGGCTAGGCACACAGTTAACCCTTTGATCGTCCCTTAAGTTAACCCCTTCCCTGCTAGTGTCGTGAGTACAGTGACAGTGCATATTTTTAGCAGTGATCACTGTAATAATGTCACTGATCCCCAAAAAAGTGTCCAATTTGTCCGATGCAATATCGCAGTCCTGCTATAAGTTGCTAAAAAGCAGGTAGAATTGTCACGAAGTATCACCCTAATGTAATGATTTGGGTAGGAAGAGTAATTATTTAGTAAGAGAATACAATGGGAACTCTTCAACTACCCAAATATAAACCATTCACCTAGATTGTATTTAAATTGGATAGAATTAAGTGTGCTATAGGTTGTTGATTGCTGCCATTACTAGTAAAAAACAAATAATTACAGATATCCCATAGTTTGTAGATGCTATAACTTTTGCACAAACCAATCAATATACGCTTATTGGGATTTTTTTTACCAAAAATATGTAGCAGAATACATATTGGCCTAAACTGATGAAGAAGTTTGATTTTTTACATTTTTTTATTGGATATGTTTTATAGCAGAAGGTAAAAAATATTGATTTTTCTTTCAAAATTGTTGGTCATTCTTTATTCATAGCGCAAAAAACAAAATTTGGGTACAGTGTCGCACGGCCGCATGATTGTCAGTTAAAGTAACGCAGTGCCATATCGCAAAAAAATGGCCTGGTCAGGAAGGGGGGGGGGTTTCTTCTGGAGGTGAAGTGGTTAATGAATTTTATTGCACGACAACACAATATGTTACCCAATTATTTCGCAAAATATAAGAAATGATTTTACGCCGAGTAAATAGATACCTAACATGTCACGCTTTTAAATTGCATATGCCCGTGGAATGGCGGAAAACTACGGTACTTAAAAATCGGCATAGGCAACACGTTAAAAGCCTTTACAGGTTACCAGCTCAGAGTTACACAGTAGGTCTGGTGCTAGAATTATTGCTCTTGTTATAACATTCGCTGCAATGCCTTGCATGTGATTGGCCCTTTACCTAGATCTGTGATCAGCTGTGTCCGAAGGACGCAACGATCACAGAGCACTCCCGATGCGTGTATGAAGGGCACGGGGTATTGGCAGGACGTCAATAGACGCCCCCCAAGATTTGGGCGACTGCACTGTAGTGGCCTTTTGGCTATAGCGCAGTTGGCAAGTGGTTAATATAAACACCATAATATCTCAAAGAACAACAAAGGATCCCCCTTAAATAGGACTGTACTGGGCAGACAATTGGATGAAAACTGTGTAACAGTAACAAAGTTTATTTAAACAAAATTAGACAAAGTACTTTAGGCCCCTTTCACACTGGGGCGGTGGGGGCGTCGGCGGTACAACAGCGCTATTTTTAGCGCTGCTGTACCGTCGTTCTTGCAGCGGTATTCGGCCGCTAGCGGGGTGGTTTTAACCCCCGCTGGCGGCCGAAAAAGGGTTAAAATCCCTCGTACAGCGCGGCTATAGCCGCGGTATTGCCGCGGTATAGCCGCGCTGTCCCATTGATTTCAATGGGCAGGAGCGGTGAAGGAGCGGTGAATACACCGCTCCTTCACCGCTCCAAAAAAGCGGTTTGCAGGATTTTTTTCACCGCCCTGCCTGCGCACCGCTTCAGTGTGAAAGCCCTCGGGCTTTCACACTGAACAAACAGCGGAGGCTGTTTAGGGGCGGTTTGCAGGCGGTATTTATAGCGCAATACCGCCTGCAAACCGCCCCAGTGTGAAAGGGGTCTTATGTATTTTATTTCTAATTTTGTCTAATTTTGTATAAATACATTTTTGTTACTTTTATAAACACAGTTTTCATCCAATTGTCTGCCCAGTACAGTCCCTTTTAAGGGGGTTCCTTTGCTGTTCTATATCATTTAGGGATGTGAGCCCAATTTGCATACTCCACTGTAACTAGCAATTGTATAATATAATAATATCTCAAAATACATGCTCTACGTTCCCTTAAAAACTCAACTCCAGGTACATAAAGTTTAATTTAACTGCTTCAGATCCGCGCTATAGCCGAATGATGGCTACAGCACGGATCTGCTTTGCCAGAAGGCCGTCAATAGACGTCCTCCCCTTTGCAGGCTCTCCATGCCCCCCCTGAAGGGCGCGCGCTGTGATCACCTGAGTCAATGAATCTCGGGTGATCACAGATCCACGTAAGGGGCCGATCCTGGCTCCTACCATGTGATCAGCTGTCAGCCAATGACAGCTGATCACATGATGTAAACAGAAGATCGGTAATCGCATTCTTTTTCTTCTCACGCTGACAGCTCGAGGAGAAAAAAAGCCGTTCACTGGCTTATGTTTGAAGAGACATCGGTCCTGAAGAGGAAGAGCCTCATATGTGCCCACCAGTACCGCCTGCCAGTGCCACCTGCCAGTGCCACGAATCAGTGCCCACAGTGCCACGAATCAGTGCCCACTGTACGTAAGTGCCAGCAATCAGTGCCACCTATAAGTGCCCACAAGTGCCACCTATCAATGCCCACCAGTGGTGCCAATCAGTGCCACCTAGCAGTGCTGCCTATCAGTGTCACCTACCAGTGCTGATCAGTGCCCATTACTGCCACCCATCACTGCCACCCATCAGTGCCCATCACTGCCAGCAATCAGTGCCACCTATAAGTGCCCACAAGTGCCACCTATCAATGCCCACCAGTGTTGCCAATCAGTGCCTCATCAGTGCCACCTAGCAGTGCTGCCTTTCAGTGTCACCTACCAGTGCTGAACAGTGCCCATTACTGCCACCCATCACTGCTACCCATCAGTGCCCATCACTGCCAGCTATCAGTGCCACCTATCGGTGCCCTTCAGTGCCACCTATCAATGCCCTTCAGTACCGCCCATCAGTGCCACCCATCAATGCCCACCAATGCCACCTATCAGTGCCAACCAGTGTCGCCTTATCAGTGCCCATCAATGCAGTTTCATCAGCGTACATCAATGAAGGAGAAAAATTACCTGTTTGCAAAATTTATTAACAAAATATAAAACGGTTTTATATATTTTTTTTTTAAATGTTGTCTTTTTGAATTTTTTTTTAACAAAAAAATAAAAAACCCAGAGGTGATCAAATACCACCAAAAGAAAGCTCTATTTGTGGGGAAAAAATGATAAAAATTTAATTTGGGTACAGTGTTGTATGACCGCGCAATTGTCGCTTAAAGTTTGACAGCGCTGAAAGCTGAAAATTGGTCTGGACAGGAGGGGGGTTTAGGTGCATCAAAAACGCATGGTAAGGAGGTTCTATGGTTTTCAATGGCATAGTTCACACCATGGCTTGCAGTTCCAGTGCGTTCCAGTTCCAGAGAAAAAAAGTAGAACATGCTGCATTTTTTCTGCAATGGAACGCACCTAAATGCACCAAAAATGCACTGGAACGCAGCAGAACACACCTAAACGCACTGGAACACACATGTCCTTATTATTATTATACAGGATTTATATAGCGCCAACAGTTTGCATAGCACTTGAGGGTATACGGTACAGTTACAATACAATTCCTTATTTAGGCTGCATTTACACTTCAGCATTTTGAATCGCGGGCAGATTTGCCACAATTCTGCCCACGATTTGAAAGTGCCAATGTGTGAATGACAAATCATGAAAATCGCATTTGAGATGCCATTCATTTGAATGACACCTAAAGTCGCGGTGTGGGTCTGCTGCGATTGTCGCGCAATAAATTGTGGCAACCCTCATCACGGGAAGCATGTCGCCCAAAAGTAGCTCCTGAAATTTTTTTGGGCGGCATGCTTCCCGCCATGCGGGTGCCGCGATTGCAGCGCGATTTATCACGCGACAATCGTGGCGGACCTGTACTGCGATTTTAGGTGTCATACAAGTGAATGCCATCTTAAATGTGAGTCCCGTGATTTGTCATGCACACATCGGCGCTTTCAAATCGCAGGCAGAATCACGGCAAATCTGCCCACGATTTAAAACACTGAAGTGTGAATGCAACCTTAAGGTTAAAGAGGAACTGCAGTCTATTATTTGTAATAAAAACATCTTTGCCATTCTGAAGCTTCCTTCCAACCACTTTGCATATTATTCTATAAACACTGTGATTCTGTACTTGCCAAAAATGCTGCAGTAATCTTCCTCCACTAAGTCTGGCTGCAGCCATTTTAACTGTGGGCAGCTAAAGCTGCTGCCTGTTCACTTCCTGGATTTACACAGACACGTAGAGGCACACCTCCAGCTCTGCAGCTCTCATTGGCCCTTTTATGACTCACTCCCCTCCCTTCCTGGCAAACTCTGACAAGAGTGAGAGAGAGAGCTGTACATGATGTCATAAAACTAGGCTAATTGCCAGACAAGAAACAAGAAGAGGGCTGTGTAAGGTATTTACTGGCAGAAAAAAAATGTTTTACTATCCAAAGTTAAAACAACAAGAGCAGAAGATTTAATAGATGGAAAGATGAAAAAATGACTGAAGGTCCACTTTAAGGTTAAGAAAAAAGCAGCGGGGGGGGTGCACTGGACTGAACAAAAAACACACCAAAAGTGCATCAGAAATGCACTGGAATGCATCAAAAACGTGTATGCAGAAAAGCATTTGGAATGCATCCGGACTGCGTTTCTATGATGTGAACTGGCCCTCAATCTTTTCCTCAATAGCCACATAAGATATATATCCACTTTGTGTGCACCAAATGCCTTTGCAAACTCAGTTATTACAATGCAAATGCTGTACATATCCTATGCAGAGAGCAGAGCTGTGGGAGGGACCCAGCAGGCTCCACCCACTACAGGCTGCCTGTAGAAATCTACAGAAGAGGCGGAGACAAGACCAGTCACCCTGCACCAGTAGAGAGATCACCAGTGACCGGTCTTAGTACAGGAAGCTCCTGCACAGAGCCAACGTTTATCTCTGGATTACTGCACAGATCTGGAAGAAATACACAAAACACACCAAGATTCCAATAAGAATATACATGACTCTTGGATTTAGATAATATTTTCTTATCCTGGGGGTTCAGGTTTAAGAGCGTGAGATGAGATTTATATGGAGTTCCATCAATTAACAGCAACATTCCACTTCAGCCCAAAGCTATGTGAATGGGGTAATGTTTGCTGATTACGTGGACTGATTTAGCACAAAGTATTTAGAAAATTAATGATGCTTAACGGAGAATTTGCATCAGTATACAAGTCACCGAAATGTTATTGTAATTGTTATGTGGAAAAAGCTCCCATATGTTCCAGTGTGCAGAGCCTGTGTTGTGGGTGGCAAGCCGTGACATCGCCGTACTCCATCTTGTGTTGGACAAGGGTGCTCCATCTTTGTGCGGTTAATGACTGGGCGGCCATAATTGAGGAAAATGTACTCTTGTGGGCTGTGTGGTTTTACTGATTAAGACGCTTCTGAAACTAGTATATTATACTCTTTGAAGAATACAACTAGCAACCCATTACTGCTAAGCCGCAATCACAGTGTTACACTGACTGTGAAACGTAGTTGCGTAGTTAGTTTGAAAAAAAGACACAAGTTCAACCAATAGGAAAAAAGCAAATAAATAGAAAACTTCTATATGCACAAACCTATACTTACAGCTGATCCAGAGGAAAGCAAAAAAGACCCCAATGAAGCATGATCCAATTTGCTCCAGCAGGCCATCGGATGTTCCCTGGATCAATAATCCCTGAAGTTACTACCTATAAGGCCATGTTCACATGGGGCGTACTATAGCGTACAGACATGCAAGGGCAATGTTTACCCGCATGGGGATGGATAGGGGCAGGCAGTCCCATTCAAGTCATAAGAGAAATAGCAGAGGGCGTCAACCAAGTGCAGTATATATCTAAAAAAACTTTTATCAAAAAATAACAAGTGGCAACTCACAACTTGTAGTGAAAAGTAGCGCATAACAATTATACACAAATATCGTTATACATGTGCAAAAAAATTGTGAATAATGAAATAAACTTAAAAGTCCATGTAAAATAATCGTCCATCAACAAAATGAATGTTGAACAAAAAATATGCCTATATTGTGAATGAATGAAGTAAGTGAATGTCCAACTGTGTGAACCAAATGATCAAACACTGAATGGTGTGAATCCCAGAGTGGTGGAAATGGGTATACAGCTCCGTCCGTGGAAACAACATCAAGGGGGAATCGTCAACAACTGAACATCAAGTAAATGCTCTTACCAGATCCGGTGGACTCTACTGTTAGCTACATAGAGTCATCAAGGCAGTGTGTCACACAGGGCAGGTGTGTAGATATCCAGATGGCTCGGACCTCTAAGGAATCTGGGGGGGAGCCGGGAGTAACATCCAAATCGACCACCAATCCAAGGAACGTCAAGGTAAGGTCTTTGATGGTGGGTATACCAGGGCAGAGTACCCACTCACATCAGGATGATATGTGGAGAAAAGAATATTGCTTCCACATAGTGCAGATAAAAAAGGGGGGATTTTTATTTCTAAAAAAAAGATTACAATTAAAAAGTGATCACAAATGAAATGAGGGCAATATGGAGTGTGATAGCGGGCCGCTCTACCACACTCCATATTGCCCTCATTTCATTTGTATTCATTCATATTTTTTGTTCAACATTCATTTTGTTGCTGGACTATTTTTTACATGGACTTTTGAGTTTATTTCATTATTCACAATTTTTTTGCACATGTATCATGATATTTGTGTATAATTGTTATGCGCTACATTTTTCCCTACTTTGTTGTTTTTTGTCACATTGTATGTAGCTGCTTATTTTTTCACTTATTTGAGGTTAGAGCAGTGTTTCCATACATATCAACTCACAACTTGTGTCCCATTCAAGTCAGTTGGGATTCAGCAGCTGCACCGACACAGCTGCTTCTCACTATTTGATATCCGCCTGGGTGCATGACCTCACACGCATACTGTCTGCATCCTTGTGCTGGTGAACATGGCCCTTGCACGGACATACGCTATAGTATGGCCCATGTGAATGAGGCCTAAAAGTCAATATCCTATTATAATATGTAAACTGATGATCCAAAATATATGCTGGCACTTTAATAACCACTTTAAAAGCTGCTCTAAGTAGTAAAATAACACCCTAATGATCTTACATAGAAATAAAGCACAAATAGTGCAAAAAGAATAAATGTAAATAATAAATATTTTGGCGTTATTTATGCTTTATTTATATATAATAAGCGATTAGCACTGCCTAGGAGCACTAGGGTTGTCGGTTTGAATCCCAACTATGGTACTACCTGTGTAGTGTCCATATGTACAGAATAAGAACAGATACTGAGAGAATTATACCCAGCATTCAGGACAAGAGAAGTGTTACTGTGCAGCATCCATATATACAGAATAAGAACAGATACTAAGAATTACACCCAGCATACAGGACAAGAGAAGTGTTACTGTGCAGAATCCAGGCCCTGGAAGATGTCATCTATGACAAAAAATGTAGGGCGGTGCTGTGTGCTGACGTCATTGCATTTAAAATGATCCCGGAAGTGCGGGTGTGTCACTTTGCCAGCAAGTGAGACTGTATAGTATCCATATGTACAGAATAAGAACAGATACTGAGAATTACACCCAGCATACAGGACAAGAGAAGTGTTACTGTGCAGAGTCCAGGCCCTGGAAGACGTCATCTATGACAAAACATGTAGGACGGTGCTGCGTGCTGACGTCATCACATTTAAACTGATCCCGGAAGCGCGGGTGTATCGTTTTGCCAGCAAGTGAGACTGTACAGTCGGTGTGTATATTTTATATATGGATGTAAGTGCAACTTTTAAAACAGTTTTAATAAAGTAGTAAGCGATTTTACACTATCGGAGCATCTCTTTCCCTTTATACATCGGTCCATAGTGATTGGTGTGGCTGGTCTGGAGGTAAGGAGAGGCAGTCAAAGTTCCATAGAGGGGCATATAACATCTCACTGATGGTTGTGATCATTGCTCGTTTGAAATTTTTAGCGATAGGTCAATAGGATCTGGTAAGCGCCTTTATTATCAGAGGTGGTGGTATTCACAAAAGGAGCTTCTATCACTTGAGGTGTTGGAGTTTTAAATAAACTTTTTATAGAAGATTTTTTAAAAATATTTTCCAATATTTTTCACCATTTCACGTGGACTTTATTTAATATATTGCATTTTTTTTATCTTATATCTAGCGCGGCTTTGTTGGTCTACATTTGCTTTCACTGTGTTGATATCACATGGTTAAGTCGCTGCTTTACACTGTTGTTTTGATGTTTCACGCTGTTATTCTATGGTTATTCTACTGACATTAGCGCGGTTTCCATATTAAGATTTTCCATACTAGCCGCACTGGGGTCGTTGGTTCAAATCCCTACCTGCCTGGAGTTTGCATGTTTTCCCTGTGTGGGTTTCCTGCAGTTACTCCGGTTTCCTCCCACACTCCAAAGACATGCTGGTAGGTTAATTGGCTCCTATCTAAATTGGCCCTAGTATGTGTATGTATGAATGTGAGTTAGGGACTTTAGATTGTAAGCTTCGTGAGGGTAGGGACTGATGTGAATGTACAATACATATGTAAAGCGCTGCGTAAATTGATGGCGCTATATAAGTATCTGCAATAAACAAATAAATAAACAATAATAATAAACAGATACTGAGAATTACACCCAGCATAAAGAATAAGAGAAGTAGTACTGGGAAGAGTTTATTTAGTCAGAATAAGGAGAAAAGTGGTACAGTGCAATAAATATACAAACAGGCATAACTATCTATATGTAGACAGAATTTCATAGGGAGTTGTTGAAGATGGAGGTAAGGGCTATATTTCTCCTCCGATTCACAGCCATATACCCTGAGCACCAGATCATATAACGGCCTATTAACAGCAAATTAATAAAATGACTCAGCAAAAGTGAACTGAAAGTGAAAAAGTGAACTGACTTGACTGCACTGCCTGCTATTTGTAGATGAAAAGTATATGCAACATTTCATATTTTACTTAAAATGTTTGACGTTTCCTCATTTTTGGTCCTCAACATAATACATAAAAAATATAACAGTATTTATTTCATACATCCACTACATTTCAGTACAGTGAATTACATGTTTAACCAGTCTGGTGTGTTCACTAAGATATATAGCATATCATTGCTTAGTACGTAGCTTTTTTACACCTTTCTGCATAAATAGATTTGATCCAAGTAAAGGTCAGAAGATACAAGAAGAAGGCAGAAGGCCCTTCTCTATATCATATCAGAACATCCCAGTCTGGTATTTTATATCTGTTGGTGTATGCTTAATGAATTTGTGCAGCACAGTACAACTAAAGGCCTAAGGAACATCAAGTCCTCATTATAATGTCTGAAGGTGATGAGTGGATCTGGGAACTCCAAAGGAACTCCAAAGGCTTCCATAAGAAAAGCCAATAGGTGCCTCCATCTGACTTATGTTTTGATATTTATGTATTTGTTTTAGTCAAACTTTCCTTTACCGATCAGCATGCTGAAGAATCACATTAAAGGGTCAATCCACAAATGGCCTGCGAGATAATGGTTATCATGGCGGACATGGCGCCAGACCTTTAGCGGTTATCTGGAGGCTAAGCAGGGAGCAAGCCTTCATAGAGTCTGGTAATCAAGCTAGGACCATTTCTAACTACTCGTTCACCCCTCTCCCTTCCCCCAGTCCCCTATAATTACATCTTTTGTCACCTTGGGAGAAATTAAAATAAATTGAAGAGAAATGGACTGTTTAGATTACAACATGCTAATTACACTCCAAGGAGAGAGTGTCTTGTTGGGAAGCCTTTGATGTGGGAACTGTGGGCCGCACGCCCTGGCTGATTCATGTCGCTCTTTACAAGTGCTTGGCAGCTGAAAGTACTCAGGAATTCAGTTACTTTGAAGTGAATCTGGAGAAGTCCAGAATGAGAAGCCATAAAGGGAATGTTGGGATTGTTCTTATTGCCTCATTCATGTCCATGGCAACCAAAAAGAAACCAGAGGGAAAACATTTTGCTCCTGTCAGGAGAGGACCGAGGGATGCAGGACAAACTTGCTGCCCACACACACACTTCAGAGCCGAAGGTTTGAGGATGCCATCCCGCATAGCAAGGCATGCTGATGCTGGAACAGTGAAAGCATTCAACCATATAACAACATTTAAACACTTCCAAAGGCCTTCCCTTGAAGTGCAGATATTAACTCGTTCTCTGCGGGAGGCGGCCAAGTCCAGACAGGGGCCTTGTGCTGAGCGCAATAAAATACATTCCGCAAGCTAAATCCAACAATGAAAATGTGAACAATGTTTGGGCATCATTTTAAAGATTGGTCACCTCCTCTGGTGTCCATATCCTGGGACTACTCCTTTTTCACAATAGGCTTTGAGATGTGCAACAGATTTGGTCATAGATGGTGACCAATATGGGCAGATTACAGAAGGTGCTGACTCTCCATATCCTTTTTTGGAAGTGACTCAAATGTTCCTTCAAACTGGAAATGATGACCTCAAAGTAGATTTAAAGCCAATCACTAAGATCTTATAGAAGCTTTAACATGTTAGCATAGCTCCCAACTGTCCCTGGTTTCGAGGGACTGTCCTTGATTTGGAACAAAGTCCCTCTGTCCCTCTTTCCTCCTAATTTGTCCCTCATTTGGTCTGATCTATGTAGTTGTATAGAAAATGCACTATTTATCTTTCAAAAAGTGTTTCCCGGTGCTAAACCTTTCATCCAATTTCTAAATTGCTGTCTTTGTCATTTGATAAACCAGTATAAAGGAATAGTAGGTGTAAAAAAGCACATGGGTTTTGGGTTTAATTAAAATATTATTTTTTGCATAATTCTCTTTTAAGGGGGCGTGACAGGGGGCATGTCCTATGCCTACATACTTTTGCTAATGAGTGTCCCTCGTTCAGAGCCGTTCAGAAATACTCTGAATCACGCAGAAAAACTCGGAAACACTCGAAAATACTCTGTTCCCGAGTGTTTCCGAGCCTTTCCGAGGCTTTCCGAGTTCAGCCGAGCTGTCCCCGAGTATTTCCGAGGCTCTCCGGCGCCCCCCCACCTCTGGCCACATGCGGTATTGCATGCAATAGAAGTCAACGCGGAACGAATTATCTTCGTTTCCATTGGCTTCTATGGGGAAACTTGCTTTGATATGTGAGTGCTTTGAATTACAAGCATTCTCCTGGAACGGATTATGCTCGTAATTCAAGGTCCCACTGTACAGGATAGGAAGTGAAAGAAATCTCCCCAGTGCCACACAGAAAACAATAAAAACTGGACAGGAATTCTGACTCTTCTACACTCTGTCCAAAACTGCAAAGTAAAAGCAAAGTTTTAGCTTGAGATATATGAAATACAGTATATGTGCAAACACTAAACTTTACATTACTGGGGTTCATGCATCTATGCTGAAAGGCAAAAGGCAAAGAGGAAAGTAAAAATACCTAACAAGTGTTATTTTCCTTTATATCTAGGATTTTATTACTCTAGCTCAGGGGTTAGCAAGCAGTAGATCTACCTACTATTCACTGGGGGCACAGCAACTCCACCTTGTTGCTGACCCCACTTGCCACCTCTCAGATCTCAGTTCAGAGCCTTGGGAAGTCCTTAGCTCTGATGTGTTATATGCCACAGCAGAGGGGAGATCTGGGAGGACTTCCCTCACTCTGCTGGGTGCCCTTGAATGTGAGGTCTCATGAGTAAATTTTTCTGAGAATTTGTACTGTGGGCGATTTCGGCCTAGAGGTAGATGGTTATATGTAATAGGGGTGCTTATGCTTGTAAGGGGCAGATGTGAGTTGGTTACTCTTGACCTCTGCAATGTGTGTTTTTTACAACTGACCTCTGTACTGTGTGGTGAATACTACTGTCCCCTGCATTCTGCATTACTTACTCATGACCCATGCACTGTGCCTTATGTATTACTGATCTCAATGGCAATGTGAGTTACCTACCCCTGACCCCTGCACTCTGTGTTACATACTACTGACCTCTGCAGTCTGCATTGCTTTTTCCTGACCTCTACACTGTGTTACAAATTACTGACCTCTAAACTGTTATTTACACATGCCCCTGCACTCTGCTTTACTTACTCCTGACCCTTGCACTGTGTTTTGCATATTACTTACCTCTGCACTCTGAATTACTTACTCATGACCCTTGCACTGTGCCTTTCATATTACTTATCTTAATGGCACATTACCTACTCCTGACCCCTGCACTCTGTGTTACATACTACTGACCTCTGCAGTCTGCATTACTTACTCCTTACCCTTGTACTGTGTTTTAAATACTGCTAACCTTTGCACTCTGCATTACTTTCTCCTTACCACTGCACTGTGATACATACTACTGACCTCTGCACTCTGCATTACTTAATACTGACCTCTGCACTCTGCTTTACTTACTCCTGACCTGTGCACTCTGCATTACTTACACTTACACCTCTGCACTCCTCATTACTTCTGCTAACCCCAGCACTGTGATACATACTACTGACCTCTGCGCTGTGCGTTACTTGCTACTGACCTCTGCACTCTGCCTTACATACACCTGACCTCTGAACTCTGCATTACTTACTCTTACACCTCTGCATTCTGCATTACTTTCTCCTGACGCCTGCACTGTCATACATACTACTGACCTCTGCATTACTTACTACTGACCTCAGAACTCTGTGTTACTTACTACTAACATCTGCATCCATACCACTGCCTGGACCCTCTGTTACTTACTCCTACGAAATAATGAACTCTGCATTATTTACTTCTGACCTCTGCACTCTGCATTACTTGCTCTCACACCTCTGCATTCTGCATTTCTTACTCCTGACCTCAGAACTATGTGTTACTTACTATTAATGTCTGCATCCATACTGCTGACTGAGCTCTCTGACCCCTGCACTCTGCATTGCTACTGACCCCTAAATTCTGTGTTGCATACTACTGACCCCTAAACTCTACATTACTTACTACCGACCTCTGAATTCTACATTGCTACTGACCAATGAACTCTGTGTTCCTATTGACCTTTGAACTCTTCAAACCTTCCTTTTTCAATGGGCCTTGCTAGATTATCACCTTAAAAAAGAAAAAACTGTGAGGCACTCCTATGATCTTTGATCTTTTCCATGTTGTTCAGGTAGATCTCCACCTCTCCAGGGTTGCCTACAACCTGCCTTAGCTGTTATGTCGGCTGTACAACGGAGGGTGATGCAAGTCCTGACTTGGTGGGAATTCCTCCTATTAATGATGTGTCAGATGTCAAATGACAAAACTTTATTTAATGACCAAGAGCAGCAGCTGCTGTTATTCAGTTCCTTTTATGTATTTAAAGACAAGCTCCAGTATACAGTTGTGCTCGAAAATTTGCAACCGCTTGGAGAACTTTTTAAAGAAAGCATGAGTGAGCAGGCAAAACACATTTCTTATGGGATTCATATTCTGTAACTGTAGGTTATAACAGAATGGCACAATCATATAACAAAACACGAGAAGTAAATAAATGAAATGCCCCCTGTTCAAAAGTCTGCATCCCCTTAGTTCTTAATACTGTGTATTGCCCTTTTTAGCATCAATGACAACGTGCAATCTTTTGTAATACCCTGTTTCCCCGAATATAAGACCTAGCGTGATTGTCGGTGATGGCTGCAATATAAGCCCTACCCCCCAAATAAGCCCTAGTTAAAGTCCTTGTAGGTCTTATTTTCATGGTAGGGCTTATTTTCGGGGAAACAGGGTAGGGCTTATTTGGGGGGTAGGGCTTATATTGCAGCCATCGCCGACAATCACGCTAGGTCTTATTTTCGGGGAAACAGGGTAGTTGTCTAACAGGCCCCAAATTCTTGCAGGTGATATAGCTGTCCATTCGTCTTGGCAAAATGCCTCCAGGTCATGCAAAGTCTTTGGTTGTTTTGCACGAACTACACGTTTGAGATCTCCCCATAGTGCAGGGGCGGCCCGTCCATTAGGGGCGCCCGGGTGCAGCCCCCTCTCTCCAGGCCACCCCCTATATGCAATGAATGAATCTATCCATGGCCGCCACGGCCTCCCTCTATTTATGTGTCCAGCTCCTTTCAGGGCACCGGGCGCATGAATTACAGAAGACAGGTTTTTTTTTTTTAAGCATCTGATTAGAACCAGAGGCTCTAATAGGCTTCAAAATAGGGTGGACTCGGGTCGCAGAGGATGCATCCGGAGTCCACCCAGGTGTATTGCTATGGCGAATGAATATTTGCCGTTGCAACACTGATCCTCCTCCCAGTCACCCAATTGGCTGAAAGGACAGGCGATCCTATTGGATGCATAGAAGGAGGGGAGGAGAGGCACAGCAGAAGCGAGGAGGAGAGGAGCCACTGGCTGATGCCTGGATGCCTGAAGGCCCAGTCCCCGCCAATGCCTGGATGCCCGATCCCCGCCGGCGCTCCTCGGGTGCCCGATCCCCCCTGCTGCTCTTCGGATGCCTGCCTCTTAGATGGGGTAAGTGCCGTGGACCGACCGGCGGACAGCGGGGGGTTCGGTTGTTTGCCGCCCCCCCCAAACAAAAAACCACCAGCCGCCACTACCAAAGTGGCTAGATGATATTAAGGTCAGGAGATCGTGATGGCCACTCCAGAACCTTCACCTTTTCCTGATGTAACCACTGTAGGGTCAACTTGGCCTTGTGCTTGGGGTCATTGTCGTGCTGGAAATTCCAAAAGCGTCTCATGTGCAGCTTTCATGCAGAAGATTGCAAATTGGCTGCCAGTATTTTCTCATAACATTCAGCATTCATCTTGCCATCAATTTTCACAAGATTCCCTGTGCCTTTAGAGCTCACACAACCCCAAAACATCAGTGAGACAGCACCATGGTTTACAGCGGGGGTTATATTCTTGTCGCTATAGGCCTTGTTGACCCTTCTCCAAACATAGCGCTTATGGTTGTGACCATAAAGCTCTATTTTGGTCTCGTCACTCCACATTATAGTGTGCCAAAAGCTGTGAGGCGTGTCAAGGTGTTGTTCGGCATATTGTGTAACCAGACTTTTTTGTGGCATTGGCGCAGTAAAGGCTTCTTTCTGGCAACTCGACCATGCAGCTCATTTTCTACAAATGTGGGAAATGAACCTTTAATTGCCATTTTAACCTCTGTGTGTCACCTTGTGTGTCTGTACCAAGGCCAAACATTCCAGGGTATGTAAACTTTTGATTAGGGCCATTTCGGTGATTTCTGTTATCATTATGATTTAAAAAGGAGTCAAACATCTATCTGATAATACTACAGAAGCAAATACTCTTGCGCACAGATGTATAGGCTAGACGATCTCAAGGTTTCAAAAAGGACAGTGGGTTTCAGCCTTGCTGCTCTCCAGGATGGGATTATCCTAGTAGTAAATGATAAAAAAGAAAAAGAGAGAGCACCGGCCTAGTGCATTATCCTAGAAGGCTCTGAAGAAGAAGGGACACCTTCGAAACGCGTTAGCCAGCGGCGGTTCGTGCGTCCTCCTCCTAGGACCTGGAGACTGCTACCAGCAGATTTATCACTTTGTGACTGCTTACAGTGCGATTATTTCTTTCTACCTTTGTGAGTAGTTTTTAATCTTGTTTTTAATAAATCATTTTCCTAAGGATAATGCACTAGGCCGGTGCGCTCTCTTTTTCTTTTTTATCATCTATCTGATAATAAATGGCTTCATATGATCCCTATCCTTAAATAAAAGAGAGTTTTTTGGCACGATCAGTAATATTTTCACTATCAATGCCAAAACGGCACAATTTCTGCCAGGGTATGCAAACTTTTCAGCACAACTGTACACACAAAAACCCTCTACAGTTTCTAATGGTGACTATACGTGGAACTATTTTATATACAATCGTGTTTTCAATAGAAATGATCTGATCAGAAATATGAGCGGAAGATCGAAAAGATTGATGCACCATACACTTATCAAGCATATTAAATTATCTACCTTTTAGGATTGGCTATACGTACATGCTTTGATAAATGGTCAATTTATTTTCCAAATGATCTCTTCCGATAGGAATAATCGATATTTAGCAGACAACTCATTGGATAGATATGCCACACATGGGGAACTGGATTTTGACTAATAGTTAAGACAAGTGATTACATGTGAATAGAGCCTCCAAGCAACACTGGATGCAGACTGCGTGAGTCCAGGGTCAGTGTTTCTGCCAAATTCAGGCTACACTCAAACTGACCCCAGCTAGTCAGCCAATTTGTATGTGGCCATAGTACACACAGTTACTACGTCCAGAGGCGGCGTTTAGTTGCCTCGAACACAGCAAACTATCCGCAGATTTGAGTCCATGTAGATGTAGCCTTCAAGTCTGGCTCCACCTGTACCTGATATTTTAGCTTATTGAAAGAGAAGAAGAGTCACACTCTGTTTTAAATTTGTCTTGGTGCTTAGTTCAGGCTACATACGTGTTGTCTCCACCCAAAGAACCACACTTCTTATGGAACTCCTAGGGTAGAGTAGGTATTTTATTTGGGCATGCTTTGGTGCTTTTACTAGTAATATATCTTGAGGACTTTTACAGTAAGATTTCCCCCTTCTTCAGTCCATAGAAGAGACATATGGGAAAAGGTCCCCAATCATTTCCTAATCTTACAATAAAGAGAACCCATCAAGGTGTGTAGCACCATTACTGCCTTTTACTGATCAGCAAATGAATGGAGCTGGGAATTGTGCTGGGGAAGTATAGAAATTGGGTTGAGGACACCTTGCAACCCGAACAACACTGGAGGCCTGTTAGCAACTAACTTGGGAAACATTTGAAGAAGCATTAGAACGGTGGTGGGAGGAAACCCAAATGAGGGGCAACCCTACGGTCTTGTTTTTGGTCAAATAGGATGTATACCGCATAGAAATAAAATATGCACTGAGTAATTTTAGTTCAGTAGCATCCATCCATAATCGGAGGTCCATGGTGTAGACGGTAAGAATAGCGACTAGGAAGAGGACACCTTGCAGCCCAACTCACGATGGAGGTCTGTTAGCAGCTAACTTGGGGAACCTTTGAATAAGCATCGGAAAGGCAGTGGGGAGAAACCCAAGTGAGGGGCACCCTACTGTCTTGTTTCTGGTCAAAAACGACGTATACTGCATTGAAAGGTAATGCCGCATACACACGACTGGACTTTCCGGAAGAAAAAGGTCCGACGGAATCATTCCGTCGGACATTCCAATCGTGTGTGGGCTTCATCTGACCTTTTCTTTTGAAAATTCTGACGGACCTAGAAATTGAACATGTTTCAAACCTTTCTGACGGACTCAATTCCTATCGAGAAAACCATTCGTCTGTATGCTAGTCCGACGGACCAAAAACAACGCAAGGTCAGCTATTGGCTACTGGCTATTAAACTTCCTTTTTCTAGTCCCGCCGTACGTCATCGCGTTCTAAACGATCAGACTGGTGTGATCGTGTGTAGGCAAGTCCGTTTCAGGGGAACGCTGTCGGAACTCCGTCGGAAAGACCATCAGAGTCTACTCTGTTGGAAAGTCCGCTCGTGTGTACGTGGCATTAGATTCACAGAGTAATTTTAGTTCATAAATAGTAAGCATAATGACTAGAGAGAGGACACCTTGCAGCTCAAACCACACTGGAGGTCTATTAGCAGCTAATTTGGGGAACCTTTGAAGTAGCATTGGAAATGCAGTGGGAGGAAACCCAAATCAAAGGGCCATCCTGCGGTCTGGTTGCTGGTCAAACAGGATGTATACTGCATAGAAAGGAAAGATGCACTAAGTAATTTTCATTCAGCAGCATCCATCCATGACCAAAAGTCCATTGCGACAACTATAGAGAGGACACCTTGTAGCCCAAAGGACACTTGAGGTCTATGAGCAGCTAACTTGGGGCACCTTTAAAGAACTGCGGTGGGGGGGAACGCAAATCAGGGGGCACCTTTGCGGTCTTGTTTCTGGTCAAATGGGATGTATACCGCAGAGAAAGGAAAGATGCATTGCCTAATTTTAGCTCAGCAACATTCATCCATAACTTAAGCTCCGATTTTTTATGGTGTATGTAAGGCAACAGGTTCAATAAATGTACTGTGCATTCCTCCTGTATGAGCCCTTTAATTTCTTTTCCACTGACATAATTGCAAAAAAAAAAAAAAAAAGAAAGAGTAAAAGTATTAGCTGGACAAAATGAGCACTGTTCTCTTTTTTTGAACTTTTTTGTAGAGGTTAATCTTTTTAACCCTCTAACCCCTAGGAGGGAGGGGTGTGAAAAGCATTAGTTTGTTCTCCAGAGCGGTAGAGGGAACACGGCTTGTTTGTGACTCTCCGTCCCTTTCAGCCTTCACATTTTCCACGGTGCCTCTGAACGTGCGGGTCACCTTTGAACTCGAAATTGGTGGACGGGGAGACCCCGTCCTGACACTGGCGACCCATCTCCCGAACCTGACCCAGTAATTTGCTGAGACTGCTCGAGCTGACTCGCTCCTTTGTCTGCCTTGCCTGTTGGCTGTCAGGGTGACTGGTGCATCGCGCCACATCGAGACGCTTTTTCCAATGGGAAACAGCAAAGTCGACACATCTCCAAGCAAAGGCCTTTCATTTCACAGGCTGACCGGGACGTTAATGATTTTTTTTTCTCTCTCCCCCCCCCCCCCCCTCTTTTTTTTTGATGTTTTTGAGCTAATTGCCCTCCATGAAAAAGTGTTTTGTTTCCTGCGCAGACTTGGCTGTAAGAAAACTTTCACAGGCCGGGAGTAATCTCCTGCGTGAATGCCAAAGAGCTTATACAAGTCCGAGAGGGAGAATTCAGCCAAAATACGTGAAATTGTTATTTTGTTTTAAATTCTTTAAGTCTTCCTTTTTTTATTTTTGCCCTCCTTGGACAAAGCAAACAAATTAGCCGCCGATTGGGGTGACTTCATTTGTTATATGACTTCTAAGGCTTCTTAATCACAGGGCTGTTGCATTTCAATGTGAAATATTACAGTAGATAAGAGAATAATTATTAGTCTGGGTTCCTCTGTCAGCGGAATTCTTCTACTTCTACGTCATTGTGGATAAAAGCCATTTAGAGGATGGTCTGAGAGGACTGGCAGATTGAAGCCTCGGAAAATGTTTGTGGCACCGATATGAGCACCTCTGACCAATCTGTCTCACCATATCCAAAATTTGGAGAAACCTGTGGATGTTTTTCTCAGCCGTGCACTTGACTCACTAGGGGGTTATTCACACTAGCGATTCAAGTGAATGGGGCCGCTCTGCAAACACCCTGAAACAACGAGACATGCTGGTGTGCTAGTGTGGGGTCCAACGCCTCTTCACCTCCTGTCAAAGGCTCTCTGAAGAGTGATTTGAATGTGGATTGCTCTTCAGAGACCAGAGCTAAATTTTGTCTCTCTGCTGATGAGGATGGTGCCAAAGGCTAAAATCGGATGCCAAGTCAGATGAGCAAAAGTTCATACACAACCACATACTGCATGCACATTTTGTGGCTTGTTCATCGTTTAGGTCTCGTTCACAGCTTTTTGAGTACGGGTGTGACATGCAACAACATATTGCTAAATGTGAACTTATCCTTTACCCACATCCCGTCTGGCCTATAGCAAAATGAAGGCCGGGGGGTGGCTTTCGCCGTCCTGACTGAATGTCATATGACGTCCTTTAGAACATGCCGCTCGTGCGTGCCCTTGGGAGGGGGGATGTGCAGCGCAGAGATTGGTAGTGCGGTTTGTTGCCTGGCTACACCGCATCTCTGATCATGGTAAAGAGCCAATGGTGTAGGCTCTTTACCATGTGAAAAGCTGTGTCCAATCACAGCTGATCCCAGTGTAACTAGGATGTGACTGAGTAGAGGAGAGCCGATAAGTGGCTCTCCTGACAGGTGGGATCTGTACTGATAATCAGTGTAATGATTATCAGTGCAGCCCCATCAGTGCTGCCCACCAGTGATGCCCACCAGTGCCCACTAGTAATGCCCACCAGTGTCCATCAGTGCTGCCTTTTAGTGCTTATCAGTGATGCCTGTCAATGCCTCCTTATTAGTGTTGCCTATCATTGCCGTCTATCAGTGCCCATCAGTAACGTCCATTAGCGCCGCCCATCAGTGCCACCTATCAGTGCACATCAAGGCTGCATATTAGTGCCACCTATCAGTGCCCATAAAGACTGCCCATCAGTGCCACTTATTAGTGCTGCCTATTAGTGCCCATCTGTTCTGCATATCAGTGCAAATCAGTGCTGCATATTAGTGCCACGTATCAGTGCCCATAAAGGCTGCCCATCACTGCTGCCTATCAGTGCCCATCAGTGCTGCCTATTAGTGCCCATCAGTTCTGCATACCAGTGCTGCCTATCAGTGCACATCAGTGCTGCATATTAGTGCCTCCTTATCAGTGCCTGTCAGTGAAGAAGAAAAACGACTTATTTACAAAATTTTATAACAGAAACAAAGAAGAACGTTTTTTCTTCCAAAATTTCGGTCTTTTTTCATTTGTTTAGCAAACAATGAAAAAATCGGTGGTGAGTAAATGCCACCAAAAAAAAGCTCTATCTGTCAAAAAAAAAAATTGTACATTTTTTTTTGGATACAGTGTTGCATGACCGCGTAATTGTCATTTAAAGTGTGACAGAGCTGAAAGCTGAAAGTTGTCCTGGGCAGGAAGGGAGTGAAAGTGTCCGGTGTTGAAGTGGTTAAGGTGGGTGTTTAAGTGCCAAATTGTGACAAGTTAGCTTTCTTTACTGAAAACACATTGGAGAAGCACTGTGTGGAGCCTTTATGAAATATCAGTGCCCACGAGACGAGATCCTTGTTAAGTTTTCTCAGTTTTCTAAAAAAGTTCACTATTGGCATTAAATGTGTCTGTATTCTTCTAAATGTAAATGTAACTTACTTAGACATTTTTATTCCCCTTTCTATCCAAAAAGTAAACACACCTTTGGCTGTGGACCAAAGGGGACCTTGCAGAAAGATGCCGCTTATATTGTCCAGGCAGAAGTATGCGGAGGACTGGCTTTAGGTAAATGTAAGGATAAGTTTACACTTGCGGTTAGGGGTGGTAAAAACATGCGGTAGAGCCACGTTTGTAGCTACAAAGGCAGTGGTACGGGGGTATACACATGCCATGGCCACAATGCTTTGCATCACAGCATGTCAAAATGTATCCCTCCCATTGCGTTTGGCAGGCAGTACTGATTCTGACCACAATCCATTCCAGTGAATGGGGCCATGCCACAACCGCCCCCTGACCGCGTGTAATGCACGTGATTGCGGTGTGGTGCTGCTGGCTTTTATAGTTAAAACAGACCTTCTGAACACCCTCCAATAAGCAGTCCATTGTGGATCACTCTCTAGAGGTCTATTGCTAGTGTAAACTAGCCCTAAATCAAAATTTTCCTTTACAGGTTAAACTTGGATTTACTAACATCAAGTGATTTCGTTTTTTTAAAGGGGGGGAAGACAAAATTTGAAGACCTTCCATTGTACTGAAAGGTCAACGAGAACAAATGAGCGCAATAAAACTACCCCTGTTGGAATAAAAGCAGCTGAACACCAAGGGTCAACTTTCAAATCCCTGAGACAAAAATGTAAAAAACAATAGTGCAGCGCTAAAATAATAAAATAAGCTAAAATATGTCATCACAATGAAAAACGTCCATATATATTTATATACAATGAAGAGCAAACAGTGAGATCTTCAGTGGTGAGCTGGTATATCATGCAAGTGACTTTGTGGGTAAAAAACCTCCACCAATGGTTGAAATGGCTGCTCAACTCACAAAATGGACCCTTTAATTATGGAGGGTCAGACACGCTTTCCCATACAGGCTGTATATCACATCCAAAGAAATCCTTCATATGAGTGGTGGCATCACAAATCCCATAGCGTTTAAGATCGTGCAAATAAAAAGCAATACATAGTGCTCTCCGCAGAAACAATATTTAATGGTAGGATAAGTTAATAAAAACAGGCACTTAGAACCAAGTGGCGAGTGTATACAGCATATGAAATGCGAGCGGTGAAGGCTGCGGGTGACGTCACGTGACTTCCGTCCGTACGCGTTACATCCCTATGAGCGGGACTTCATCAGCTAATCAGCGGATGTACTGAAAGGTCAGGATGGGTTGCAATACATTCCACACACACGCAACACTGTAAATTTGCAGGTTATTTTTGACCAACAAGTACTTTGACTGTGGTATTAAATCCAAAAGCAAACATTTATTATATGACAGATGACCAATTCTTACATGTGGTGGCTGTATTTGTTTCCTTTTTTTCGGCTTTCTTTCTTCTATTTTCACCTGGTGATGCAACCAGTAAGTCTGTTGTTTTCAAAAGAACAAGCTCTCTTGCAAATGTATCGGTTACAGCAATGAGACAAACCATTTGCCACTGGCAGGGGTGCTTATAATGGTCAGCTTTGATTTATTTATGTAAAGCCTTCATCCCAAAAGGAAAAAAAAAAAAAAACGGTTTGCCATAACTGTTTATAATGTATTAGCTGAAATTTGGTTTCAATTTGCTAGTGTACGTAAATCTGCTAGTACATCTAATACTCCCTCCCCCCCCCAGTGAGAATGCTCCAAATGTGCCCCCTGTGCTCCTTCATCCAGAGTGGAGGCACTCTAATACAGGAGGTGTGTTACTGGCCAGATCGCCAGGTGAAACCAGAGGGGAAAAAAAGCCTAAAAAAAAAAAGAAATCTAATGCAGCCACCACGTCTAATGATTGGTAAGCTGCAATATATTAGATTTTTGCTTTTGGGTTTAATACCACTTTGAATCATCTCCCTTACATATTTTATGTTAACAGGAACCAGCTACGGCCCTTTAATAGGTTTTCCAGTCAATCGACTTCACTTAGTCCGGCATTTGTGACCATCTTTCGACCACATGGCTGGTTTACTAATTACGGTACAAAAATCTGTTATTTATTTTTTTAATAAAAATATTTGTGTTACCCGGCCCCGCTTTATTTTCCTTGGGGAGCCAATTTACATGTCTGTGATGGATTCCGATTTAATGAGAAATGACCGTAAATGTTGGATTCGCGTTGTGTTCTTTTGGGGCAAAATAAAGAGCTTGCATTTAGCTCGGCTCCATTTCGTCAGCAAAGGAACCAAATCCTTATGTAAACCGCTTTAAAGAAGAAAAAAAAAATCTTGTTTTAATAGCCGAGGACACTCTAACTGCAGAAGAGCTCTTATAGAAAAATAATGTATAGGCACTAGACCATTAACTGGGTTCCTTCGTTTCTCTTCCACTAATATTTATATAAGAATGCCGTGGATTTGCGCGCTGTGTTGGGCTTGGAGCGGACCCACAGCGGAATGGCGTTGAGTTATTATCAAGGTATATTTTGGCAACCTGAAGTTAACGACTTCTAATTCCTGTACATTCTAGAAAGCAGATTCAATGTGAATGTTACATTTCTTTTACAACGTAGAAACATTGCTGAAATCTTGTTGGAAATTCTGCCTTGGCATTAATAATACCGCCAATAAAGTAAGCCTATCACAAACATGGGCCATTGAAGATTAGGGCGGAGCTTTTGTTTGACCCAAAACCAGTTGGAGTCTGAAACTTGAAGTCAGTTGTCATTCCTGGGCCAATAGGCTGTGGGACATACACAAAGGGGCGGGGATGCTTATGACATAGCTGACCTAACATGGCTACATGTTAGTAATACACTCCAGCAGAATGCTATAGTGTGAAAGACTAATGCCTCGTACACTAGACATGTGCGATTAGTTTCGTACGAATCGAAAATCCATACGAATTTCCGTAAATTCATACATTCGGGAGGATCCGAAATACGAATTGCTATGCTTCCGGATTTTGTACGAAATTTCGTTTACGAATATCGGATCCAAATTCCTAACAAACATTCGTAATTGTTACAAAAAGTTAACGTACCTAAAAGTTAAAAACCCATGAAGTCAGCACAGCACAGGGGATGGTGGGAGCCCCTAATAATGATAAATTCATCATAACGAACATTTGTAATTGTTACGAAAAGTTAACGAACCTAACGAAAATTCGTTCGAAATTTCGGACACGAATTGCGAAATACGAATTCATTCTAATGCGAAACGGAATGAAACGAAACTAATTTATTGACGGCGCACATGTTTATCGTACACACGATCGGACTTTCCGACAACAAAACCTTGGAATTTTGTCCGAAGGATGTTGGCTCAAACTTATCTTGCATACACACGGCCACACAATTGTTGGCCAACAATTACGAACGTAGTGACGTACTACATGGTTTTTCAGCTCATTAGCCACCCTTTGGGCTCTTTCTGCTAATTTCGTGTTAGTATAAGTTTGGTGAGTGTTAATTCGCCTTTTTCAGTTCGCGCTTTTCAGTTTGTTTCTGAACGGCCGTTCGTCAACCAGACACTTTGCAGAATCGGAGAAGATAACATGTTATTAATTATTGGCCTTGGAGTTATTGCTTTGACATTTTTTTTTGGTTGAATAATGATTTGATTTGGTATATTTTCTATATTTTTGGATGCATAGAATTCACTTTTTGGTTAAGTTCTATTGGCAGATAGCATGTCTAATTTTATTTGTTTTTTTTTTTTTTAATGCACAATAAAAAATAATTTTACTTCAAATGACAGTTTGCAGTTACAGTGACAAATGACAGTTTGGGAGTAGGCAGTTACATTTTAAAAAATACAATGTAAAATTGACAAGGGACACCAACATAGTTGTATCTTTGATCTTAAAAACTATGTGATAATGGTGTTGTGGTAACTTGCACAAATAATTAAAAAAAACATAATATTATTCTTGATATCACTAGAAAAAAAAAGTCTTTGAAAATTAGTTTGCAATAACTCCATCAGTATCACCAGAAAAACAGCTTCATTATTATCCCATTAAAGAAGAAGAGAATTGTGCGCTGCATTTCGAGATTTCATAATTTGCCGCGTCACGAATGTTAATTCTCCATTATGAGCGCTAATTTACAAAACCGGCCGCTTCTGCTTCCGAGCATGCGTGTTTGTACTTTGGACTTTTGTCCGACGGACTTGTGTACACGCGATTGGAAAATCCGACAACAGATATTTGTTGGCGGAAAATTTGAAAACATGCTAGCCAACATTTGTTGGCGGAAAGTCCGACAACAATTGCCCGATGGAGCATACACACGGTTGGATTTTCCACCAACAGCCTGTCATCCAATGTTTCCCTTCGGAAAATCTGATCGTGTGTACGGGGCTTTACTCAATCAAACTACCAACCTCAGTGGGGTATGTGTGCCCCAGTAGGCCTTGAGGCACGATCAAAGGTTCTCCAGATTCCTAGATTAATCTCATTATACTAGTTTGGTAAACATAAATCTTATGTTCCTGTTTCTAAGAAATGTGAAGGAATTTGTGAAAAGGGACTTTAGTTTTATTTATCAGTTGATCTCCTGTGACCCCGTTGCACTTCCCCATGTAGTTGGCCTCCTCTAGTGCCAAGTTCCACATTACCCCGCACTGCAGCATGGCCAAGGATAAAATATCTGATGTCCTTTTGAACATATAAAGAGCCCCTGTTGAAAAGAAACAGGTCTGTGAAAGTGTTACACGCGTTATCAGAGGAAGTCTTGGCAAACTGTTAACAGTCCCGTGCCAGCTAAAGACTAACAGGTCACTGTGCGTTCCCTTCTCCATTTCTCATGAACTGAGCAGATAATGAGAAGGGCTGCGGGTAAATGGATTAGCTGCACACACTTCTGGGTTACTGAACATTACGACTATCTCTTTTCATGCCTGGGCTATTTGTTGATAAGGAATTGACCCTAAAACCCTTTTTATTCATGACGCTGCTCCATTATAAGCTTTGGGAAGAAGCAAACTCAAAGGTAAAGGGCCTCAGCAGCACCAAAAACCCACGGGCTCTCTATGATGCTCAAACCAACTCCCCGGCATACTGACGCCCCTTGCTGCCTCTCACCCCTCTCATCCTTCACTGTTGATCAGTGAGGTCCCCCGACATATTAATGGACCAACATTCAGGCACAGGAGGCAATAGTGAGGTGGGCTCAGAGCTAAGTTTTAGTCTCTTAAAGTCCACCTGAAGTCTCAATTCATTTTATTTCTTGAATACCAGGATGTTATGGTTGGTGACTGATTTTTGTATGTAAGTGCTTTAAAACTGAAAAAGCTGCTCACGTTATAGTGCTCTGTGTTGGTTGAGCTGAATAACAGCCACTCCCCTTGAGGGTAAGTACAGCGTGGTGCAGCCAATCCCCTTGTGGGTGGGTGCAACGTGGTGTGCAGCCCCCCTGCCCCAAAGCATCCCCCCATGTTGAGGGCATGTGGCCTGGTATGGTTGGGGGGGGCACTCGCCCGCCCCACCCCTTTTCCTGGTCTGCTGGGCTGCATGCTCAAATAAGGATCTGGTATGGATTTTGGGGGGTGCCCTACATCGTTTTTTTTTTAATATTGGCCTGGGGTTCCCCTTAAAATCCATTCCAGACCCAAAGGGCCTGGCATGGATTGGTGGGGGAACCCCAACGCCATTCTTTTTCACATTTTTCTATTGCCGGCAATGCTTTTTTTTTTTCATTCAGCTGTCAGCAGGGAAGCCAATTGACAGCTGCCGACTCATCCATTGTTAAGGACACAGCAGCCGGCTTCCTGGCCCACTCCTTAACAACCAGCTATTCACTAGCCCCTGATTGGGCAAAACCTTGCCCAATCAGGGCTTAGAATGCACTGTGCAGCGCGCAGTGCAATATGGGGCGCTCGGCGGGCGAACATACCGCCGAGCACTCCGCAAATTCATGTGTTTGCCAAACGGGCAAACAGGTGATGTTCGGGCCAAACTTTTCCTAGGCTTAAACTGTTTGCCCAACTCTGCTGGCTGCCTAGTCCGGCTCATTGCTTTCTGTAGTGACAGCATTGCAACATGTGCTGAAACACAGAAATGTGCCTTTCTTCTCCTGCTTGAACAAAACGGTGAGGGAAGGAAGGGAAGAGGGGGTATAAACAGTTGAGGGGACTTCTATCAAAGTGAACCTGTTGCTTTGCCCACCATAGGAAAAGCAGATGCTCACTTAAATTTCCACTAAACCGATCAGACTAGTGTGATTTACTCCCAGGTTTGAGGTTCCGTAAACCTATATTGCCATAAGTTTTTATTTTTTACCAATAATAGAAGTAAACCCTGTCTTTCCCCACATTGAAAATGATTCTGCCAGATGGGGAATTTATGGATTACTTTGTCTTTAAAGTAATCCAAGACTTATCATCAAAGTACTTTGCTATGATTTCTCTCTTGATCATCTCCTCAGTGGGTCAGTAGTCTTAAGGGAGGTTTTTACAATTTTCAATAATGTTTCGTAGCAATCTGTTCCAGATTATGTAATTGAAAAGTAATGTACCCTTATCAAGGCTTGGTCAATGTATAGAAGACACATGGAGTCACGGTTGAGAAGTATTACTAACATTGTGTTTTACGAATGTATAGTCTTTAGGTGCTACACAATGCTTTACTGTATAGGCCTCATGCACATTGGGTGTTTATCTCCAGTGCATGAGGCTTCGGTGTTCAGGTGTGGGTGGTAGGTCCAACCCTGCTGGTGGCAGCCTGTAAAACTCTTTGAAAGGATGACAGCGGCTGCAGCTAGATGAGGCTGGATGAGGCAGTGAGTGGTACTTCATACCTCCCAACTTTTTGAGATGGGAATGAGGGACACCTACTAGCAAAAGTATGTAGGCATAGGACATGCCCCCTGCCTCACCCTCTTAAAGGAAAATTATATTAAAAAATGATTAGTTAAACACACAAGAGATATTTTTTACCACTACTAATTCTTTATATTGGCTTTTGAAATTTACAAAAACAGCAATTTAGAAATTGAATGAAAGGTTTAGCACTGCGAAACACTTTTTGACAGACAAAAAGTGCATTTTATATACAACTATAGAGTTCAGACCAAAATGAGGGACAAATGAGGAGAAAAGAGATTCAGAGGGACTTTGTTTCAAATCAGGGACAGTCCCTCGAAATCAGAGACAGTTGGGAGCTATGGTACTTACCGTTAGGGCAGTATGTACCCAGGGATGAATGCCTGGGGCGTCAGATTGCTTGCATTCAGGGCATTTGTCTCTATGCACATAGTGCACTAAATGTAAGTCCTGGTTGGTACACCATTAAGCCTCAGCAAACAGTTTGGGGAAGGCTCTCTTCTCTTCCAACATGACTGTGCCCTTGGGCACAAAGTCTGTTTCATATAGACATGATTGGATTAGTTTGGCATTGGCAAACTTGACATGGCTGGATGAGTTCAGTGTGGGTGAACATGAAATGGATGAATTTGGTGTGGGAGAACTTGACATGACTGGATGAGTTTGGTCTGGAGGACCATGAGCAGCTGTCACAGAGCCCTGATCTCAACCCTATTGAATTGAAAAGCAGATTGTTAGCTAGGTCTTCTCCTCAAACTTCTGCACCTAACATCAAAAATAAGCATGCATTTCAACAGACACCGTTTGAAATCTTGTTGAAAACCTTTCCAGAAAAGTTAAGGCTGTAGTAGCTGCAGGGGTAATTGGATGACCAACAAGCTCATATAGGTGTGATAGTCAGGTGTCCACACACTTTTGGCCATTTAGTATATGATGGATGGGTATGGTGTGGAGGAAAATAAGAAGCCTACATAGAGCCCTGACCTCAACCCTACTAAACACCTTTGGGATGAATTGAAAAGCCAATTACTAGCCAGGTCTTCTCATCCAACATCTGCACCTAACCTCACAAATGCTCTTTTGGATGAATGAACACAAATTCTCACAAGACACGCTCCAAAATCTGCTGACCCAATCATTCTGTTGCAGTGACGCTGGGATCTTTTTTTTTTTTAACCCTCTTCTGCCCCCTCCTCTCCTACACATACTATATCCAGTACTGACCTGTAAATTAACCCCTCACCTCTCTTATCCTGCCCATCTGAACATTAACCACTTTACCACCATTCTGTTACTATATGCAGCCAGTGCAGTAACCCCTTCCGGTACGATATCTAGTGAACTATTACCAAGCACAATGCTTAACCGGTATGAAATCCCCATGGTGTGTCTACTTTCCAAAAAAAGGTAATTTTTGGGGTTGTTTTTGTTTTTTTTTTTTACTATTTTGTTTGCTGTTTTTTCCTTTTTATAGTAAAAGATAATAAAATAAGGAAGAGGGCTGGTCGAAATGCATCAGCTGGTTACGTCATCCATTTGGACCTATGAGGTTGAAGGGCTGATATCTGGTTTCTGGATTTATGATAGGCTGCCATTCAAAACTGGTTTATGAGAATATTTGTATACTTTATCTTTCAATAAAGTCTTGTAGATAATGCACTAGGTGTTTGCACTCTTTTGTTTTTTTGTTGTTTTGGAATATGATGTCCAACAACGACCGACAACAAAAATGGTAAAAGGTCTGTGGGATTTAATATATCAGGAGAGACTTCAGGAACCTAATATGTACATTTTGGAGGAAAGAAGGAAAAGAGGAGACACGATTAAAACCTTTAAAGTGGAAAGCATGTCAAACTACTCCCTCCCCCATTCTAAGCCTATTCTATCTACCATGCAAAAGGAAGGTTGTCTACTTACCAATTCTGAGGGAGCTCTGGTCCGGACACATGATTGGGTCCCAACGCCGGTTTCAGTGTAGAGGAAGGACAGCTGACAAGGATGCCCCATAGTACTATGGGTTCTGCTGCCGTTGTCAATGGTCTCTCCTCTTTACTGGTTCCGGCGGCTGGAGAGATCATGTGACCAGATCAGAGCAACATCGCAATAGGTAAGTATAGACTTCTTTCCTTTTACATGGTTTATAGAATAGGTTAAAAAGGGGGTGGGAGTAGATTTAAGCTTCGTTAGGCCCCTTTGACACTGGGGCGGGAGGTGCGTCGGCGGTAAATGCTGGTATTTTTAGCGGCGCTTTACCGTTGTTTTAGCGGCGGTATTCAGCCGCTAGCGGGGTGGTTTTACCCCCCGCTAGTGGCCAAGAAAGGGTTAAAAACCACCGCAAAGCACCTCTGCAGAGGAGCTTTGCCGGCGTTATAGCCGCGGTGCCCCATTGATTTCAATGGGCAGGAGCGGTGAAGGAGCAATGTATACACACTGCTCCTTCACCACTCCAAAGATGCTGCTAGCAGGACTTTTTTTCCCGTCCTGCCAGCGCACCGCTCCAGTCTGAAAGCCCTCGGGGCTTTCACATTGGAGAGACAGCAGCGGCACTTTCAGGGCGCTTTGCAGACGCTATTTTTAGCGCTGTAGCACCTGCAAAGCACCCCAGTGTGAAAGGGGTCTAAGGGTTTGACTTGCCTTCCACTTTTAGGGCCAGTTCACACCATAGAAACGCAGTCCGGATGCGTTCCAGGTGCTTTTCTGCACGCATGTTTTTTGATGCGTTCCAGGTGCGTTTTTGGTGCATTTCTAATGCTTTCCAGTGCTTTTTTTCCCCCTCTTTTTTCTTAACCTTAAATAAGGACAAGTGTGTTGCAGTGCATTTTTGGTGCATTTAGGTGCGTTCCGGTGCGTTCCAGTGTGTTTTTGATGCGTTTTACAGCTTTCCAGTACAGCCCAGTGCAGAAAAAATGCAGCATGTTCTACTTTTTTTTTCTGGAACTGGAACCGCAAGCACTGGTGTGAACTATGCCATTGAAAACCATATAACCTACTTTCCATGCGTTTTGGGTGCATGGAATACATTTATGCCCTTTACACATGGTCGGATTTTCCAATGGAAAATGTCCGATCGGAGCGTGTTGTCGGAAATTCCGACCGTGTGTGGGCTCCATCACACATTTTCCATCGGATTTTCCGACACACAAAGTTGGAGAGCAGGATATAAAATTTTCCGACAACAAAATCCGTTGTCGGAATTTCCGATCGTGTGTACACAAATCCGACGGACAAAGTGCCACGCATGCTCAGAATAAATAAAGAGATGAAAGCTATTTGCCACTGCCCCGTTTATAGTCCCGACGTACGTGTTTTACGTCACCGCGTTCAGAAAGATCAGATTTTCCGACAGCTTTGTGTGACCGTGTGTATGCAAGACAAGTTTGAGCCAACATCCGTCGGAAAAAATCCATGGATTTTGTTGTCGGAATGTCCAAACAAAGTCCGACCGTGTGTACAGGGCATTAGGTTCTAAATAAGGTCTGGGAGGGCAGTATTTTCAATATGAAGCCACGATCAAGAACACAAGGACATGGTCTCAAACTAGCAGGAGGAAAGCTCAAAACGAATCTTAGGAAACTTTCTTTTACAGGAAGAGTAGTCGTCTTCTAACGTTTAGCCATGACTTTTGACACATTGATTCTTGTGAACTTTTAATTATGGGTCTACTGTCAAACGTATAGTTAACCTATTGACCTAGCCATACCTTTCCCTGATGGTGCTTGTACAGGGGAGGAGAGACAATTCTTATGGTTATATCTTGGACAAGACCATGAAGTAAGCATTGATATAGGAACTTAAGGCTGATCAATTACAGTGAATGCACATCTGGTTTTGAAAGGGTTAGCAGCTGTCATTGAATGGCTATGTGCACTTGATTACAGGTTGCTCAACCCTTCACCCCCCTTAGTGAGGACTCCTACTACAGTCAGTGTGTGTGCTGTACTGTACATGTATGTATGTAGGGAGGATTGCAGCTGTTCTTTCCTCGTTTGAAATCCATTCCCATGGCAAGAGACTCCCTGACCTCCCCTCTGCCGGAGTTTTCACCATCTGTCACAATAAATTAGGGTAATAGTTTTGTAGCTTTTATGTTTTATTGTAGGAAGAGCAATAAAGACTGAGCTGCATGGATTGCAACGTACTGCTATTCTATTTATTTCTCATATTTTGATGGTCCGGACATATCTCACAGGGCCTTACAGAGTGCATCAGTCCCTGTCCCCCAGAAAAAGCTCAGGGTGCCTATTCATTTACCACTATGGGGTCAGTTCACTAATGCCGCGTACACACAAGCGGATTTTCCGTCGGAAAAAAACTTGGATGGTTTTTCTGACGGGATTCCGCTCAAGCTTGCCTTGCATACACACGGTCACACAAAAGTTCTCTGAACTTTCGACCGCCAAGAACGCGGTAACGTACAACACTACGGCGAGCTGAGAAAATGAAGTTCAATTCTTCCGAGCATGCGTCAAATTGTTTCCGAGCATGCGTAGGAATTTTGCTCGTTGAAGTTTGCACAGACGATGCGCCTTTTCGGATAGGAGCTTTTTCCGACCGTATTATTGAGAACCTGCTCTCAATCTTTTGCTGGTGGGAATTCGGCCAGCAAAAGTCCGATGGAGCATACACACGGTCGCATTTTCCGACCAAAAGCTCTCATTGGTCTTTTGCTGGCCGAATTTCTGATCGCGAGTATGCGGCATAAGAGTTAAATAATGCTGAAAAAATGCGGGACAATAACGCATGCGGAAACAATTTTTGAAATGTTCAATTCACTAAGAATTTTTCAGCAAATCACTACTGAGAAAAAACTCCATAATGCGGTAATTACTGCATATTTTTCATGCGGTAATTTATCGCATTGAGCTGGTTGTTAAGGATCGGGCTGGGAAACCGGCCTCCGCATCCTTAACAACGGATGACTCATCAGCTGTCAACGGGTTCCCCGCAGACAGCTGAATAATAAAGAAGACATGCTGGCAATTAAAGGGAATCCCACACCAAAATGAAAAAAAAAAAAACAGCGTAGGATCCCCCCAAAATGCATTCCAGACCCTTATCCAAGCATGCAACCTGGCAGGTCAGGAAAGGAAGGGGGTGAGTGAGTGCCCCTCCCCTTCCTGAACCATACCAGGCCACGTGCCCTCAACATGGAGGGGTGCTTTGGGGCGGGGGGGGGGGTTCTGCCCCTTTAGCAACCAGCTATTGGGGGGGAATGCCCCACGCTGTTTCTGACAAAATACCGCCAGCAAAACTCTGGGGATAAATATTGCATGTTTTTTTTACTGTCTGTCCATTTGTGAATTGAACTTAAGAGCTTACCGCATGTTTATTTTTTTTCTATCACATGCTGTAATTGTTAGTGAATTGACCCCTATGTTTGTAGAATGCAGGAGGTGATTGGTGCCATATTAGTATGAGTATGGTCCACATTCTTTTTATTTGCACTAAGGTCTCATACACACAGGGCTTTTTACAGGAGTTTGGCATTTTTTTCAGCCTGCAAAAGCACCTCCATGTTAGCCTATGTGTCCATGCACACATATAAGCATTTACAGGCCAGAAAAAATGCATGGTGATATGCCTAAACGGGTCTGAAAACTAGACGTGTTTAGGTGTGTTTGAGTGTTAATGCATTCCAGTGGTAAGAATAAATTAATATTGTGGCCAATAGAATCCATTAACAATGAAACACTTGGCGTGCCTAGGTGCTTAATCTTGCCTAAACGCATGTGCAATACGCGGGTTTTACCCAATTTTTTAAGTAGCTTTTCTCCTGCCAGGAGAAAAGGTGTTCATAGGGGCTAAACACATGCCCCATATAAATGAGGCCTAACGGTTAGATTTTCAGGACGTACTGTTACGGAGGTTCGTAACTCGGGGACCCCCTGTATACGCCCTTCTTCTAAGATCCAAGCAGTACTGATACACAATGCATTAGCTTAATGCTCAGCTAATGCCTCATGTATCAGTACTTCTTGGACCTGAGAAAAAGGGACACCCCAAAGGTTGTCCTGAAAATCACATCTTACATAGTTACATAGTAGGTAAGGTTGAATAAAGACAATAGTCGATCCAGTTGATCCTGTGTGCGTGTCGCTAAGATGCACGTCCAAGAGTCTTTTAAAACTATCCATAGTTCCTGTTGACACCACCGATTGTGGAAGAGAGTTCCACGTCCTTACCACCCTGACAGTGAAAAAGCCCGTACGCAGTTTAACCCCTTGCCGACCGCCGAACGCTAATATACGTCCTAACTTTAAGGACGGATATCGTTGTTATGGCAGCAACTAGCTGCCATAACCCCAGTATCCCCGTGTAGCCGGCGGTCGGCTACAAGATAAAAGTGGTCTCTGCGGTGGGTTCGGCGCAAGATCACTTTTATCGGTGGTGGGAGAGGACCCCCCTCCCGCCGTGATCCGGTGCCCTCCGCCGCTTACCAGAGCCGTCAGCAGCGGCAGAGGCAATCAGATCCTTCCCGTGGCTGTGCATGGAGACGAGTGAGGGGAAAATGACCCGTCGCCATGACACTGCAGGGCGGAAGCGACGTCAAAACGTCAGGCCATTTTTTTTTTATTATATTTTTAAATGACAATTTTTTTTTATTGCATTTTAGTGTAAATATGAGATCTGAGATCTTTTTGACCCCAGATCTTATATTTAAGAGGTCCTGTCATGTTTACATGTTACATGTTTACATTCCTTGTAATAGGAATAAAAGTGACAATTTTTTTTTTTCAACAATGTAAAAATAAAAAAATAAAAGGTAAAATAAATAAGAAAAAAACATTTTTAAAATGCGCCCCGTCCCGCCGAGCTTGCATACAGAATCAAACGCATACTTGAGTAGCGCCCGCATATGAAAACGGTGTTCAAACCACACATGTGAGGTATCGCCGCGGTCGGTAGAGCGAGAGCAATAATTCTAGCCCTAGACCTCCTCTGTAACTTAAAACATGCAACCTGTAGATTTTTTTAAACGTCACCTATGGAGATTTTTAAGGGTAAAAGTTTGTCGCCATTCCACGAGCGGGCGCAATTTTGAAGCGTGACATGTTGGGTATCAATTTACTCGATGTAACATTATCTTTCACAATATAAAAAAAAAATTGGGCTAATTTTACTGTTTTCTTATTTTTTAATTCAAAAAAGTGTATTTTTTTTCAAAAAGTGCGCTTGTAAGACCGCTGCGCAAATACGGTGTGACAGAAAGTATTGCAACGGCCGCCTTTTTATTCTCTAGGGTGTTAGAAAAAATTTTTTTTATAATATTTGGGGGTTCTAAGTAATTTTCTAGCATAAAAAAAGTTTTTAACTGGTAAACAACAAATCTAAAAAAGAGGCCCGGCCCTTAAGTGGTTAAGGTTAAACCGCTTCTCTTCCAATGTCATTGTGTGTCCTCTTACACTCCCTGAGCCGTGTGTGGCAGGGGCTCTGAGTGTGGATTGCTCTTCAGAGATGTTTGACAGGCGGTGGAAAGACGATATGAAATTATGAACAAAAAGTTCATCTATTCTACAGATTTCCTGTTATCTGCTTTATATTTGATAAATGGCATGCGGTAATGTCGCAAGGGGCGTGGTTTCTGTGCAGGAAGTTCTGTTGATTTGCTGCTCAGTTATTTTGAAGTAATTCACAGTGAACGTAAAGAAAGTGTCCATGCTGATGTTATCTGCTGTTCTTGTGTTACAGGTCACTTCCTGGGGAATAATACCGTCATCGATGTTCTGAAACAAAGCGGATATGAGGTTGAACACACCCCGCCAGGCCAACCATTCGAAACGTAAGAAGATTTCATATCTGTTTAGTGTAAAATGCCAAATGTGCCCCTGATCTGAATACCTTGTAATGCAGGTCTATTGAAACCACGAGATTAGCAGCCAGGCAACAAGCATTTTTAGAATAAGAGGTTAGCAAAAGCAGCTTCCAACTTTCTCACTATACAGGTTTGTTCGACGGATTTGAGAGGGACCAACTTTGCTCCATATTGGACATTTCAAAAGCCTAAATCCCTTTTTAGTTTTAAATAGCGTAGGGAGGAGTTTTGCGTCTGGGACTCCATCGGGGGAGATTTCCCTCACTTCCTGCCTCTGTGACACCCATGTAGGAAATGGAAGAGCAGGTGTTACCAGGACAGGAAGGCACAGACAGTAATAGAAACATCATAAGAAGCCCTAAAACGTCCTCACACCACTATATATGGGAACGCTAACAATAAACCTTTTTTTTTTGCACCCCTATGGTCTGCTAAAGTGGTTCTAATGGCTATTTTTTTATTTAAATATTAAATATTTTATACTTCCCTGCTCTGTGCAATGGTATCTTGCACAGAGCTGCCCCAAACTTCCCCCCACTGAAGCTCTCTACTCCTGCTATGGGAGCACACTTATGGGGGCACACTTATGGGGGCACACTTTTGGGGGGGCAGGGGCACGCACAGCAAGTGGTAAAACATTTTTTACCTTAATGCAGGGAATAAAATAAAGCGGAGTTCCACTCGAAAGTCAAACTCACTTATCTGTCTCCTCCCCCTCTCCGGTGCCACATTTGGCACCTTTCAAGGGGGAGGGGGGAATGGGTACCGGGTTTTCGACAGGTACCCGTTCCCCACTTCCAAGGACGGCACCGCGGCACCGTCCCTTCGGAAGTTCGGCCCCCTCCTCCTTCCTCCGCCGCCAGGCCAATTAGAAAGCGCAGTGCGCTTTGTGCATTCACGGTAGGGACCCGGCCATAAGGCCGCAAAGCTTCACAGCCGGGTTCCCTTCCCGGCAATGATGGCTGCAGCATCCGACAGCCAATCCGAAAATCAGCTGGGGTGCCGACAATGCGGGAACACTGGCCAGGTAAGTGTCCTAATATTAAAAGTCAGCAGCAACAGTATTTGTAGCTGCTGGCTTTTAATTCTTCATGTGGGGGCCCAAACATCTCTTGAAGGTAAAAAAAAAATATCTTTACAACCACTTTAAAAATACCTTTAACCCATTCGCTACCAGAGTAATTTTTTGCATTTTTCTGCACCCGTGTTTAACCACTTGCTTACTGGGCACTTAAACCCCCCTCCTGCCCAGATCAATGTTTAGCTTTCAGCACTCTCGCACTTTGAATGACAATTGCGCGGTCATACAACACTGTACTTCAACGAAATTTTTATCATTTTTTTCCCGCAAATGGAGCTTTCTTTTGGTGGTATTTAATCACCACTTTGGTTTTTATTCTTTGCTAAACAAACAAAAAAAGACAGACATTTAAAATATATAAATAAATAAATAAACTGTTTCATAGTTTGTTATAAAATTTCGCAAACAGGTAATTTTTCTCTTTCATTGATATTCGCTGATGAGGCTACACTGATGGACACTGATGGGCTGCACTGATGGGCACTGATGGGCTGCACTGATGAGGCTGCACTGATGGGCACTGATGGGCTGCACTGATAGGCACTGATAAGACGGCACTGATGGGCATTGATAGGTGGCACTGATGGGTGTCACTGATGAGTGTAACTGATGGGTCGCACTGATGGGTGGCACTGATAGATGGCGCTGGTAGGTGACACTGATGGGCAGTGGTAGGTGGCATTGATAGGCAGCACTGGTGATGAGGCACTGATTGGTGACATTTATAGGTGGCACTGTGGGCACTGATAGGTGACACTGTGGCCACTGATGGGTGGTGGGGAAAAGATGATCCGCACTCCGGTGATTGCTCTTAAGAAGTATAATATTTATTGACAAGCCACAGTGACCAAACGCAAATAAGAACAGTTGACGCGTTTCAGCCTATAAGGCCTTAGTCATAACCACCATGGTCGGTGGAACTGTGGTCAATGGTAGTGGCGCTGGTGAGCACTGGTAGGCGGCACTGTTGTGCACTGGCTGTGCACTGGTAGGTAGCACTGGTGGGCATAGGCAGAGGCTCTCCACAATAGTGACTGATGTCCCTCTCACAGCCACCGGTGATCGGCTTTTAAAATAGCCGATTACCGGCTCTGTTTACATCACATGTTCAGCTGTCATTGGCTGACAGCTAATCACGTGGTAAAGGGTCGGGTTCGACCCCTTACTCCGATCTGTGATCAGTTGAGTCTCATAGACTTGCTGATCACAGAGCGTGCAGGCCGCTCGAGCACAGCAGGACGTCGATTGACGCCCTCCCGGCAAAGTAAGTCCACGCTGTAGCCGTCATTCGGCTATAGTGTGGACGGGAAGAGGTTAACAAATAATTTTAGGCCTAAAGATTACATAAAACCCTTTCTGAAAGCAGGCACCCTAGAGAATAATATAGTGGTCGCTCCAATTTTTTATGTCACACGATATCAGCACAACGGTATTTGAAACTCAAAATTTCAGTAAAAAACACACCAAAGTTAATTTTAGGGCACAAAAACACAATATATTATCCAATTTTTTGGTAAAATATGAAAGATGAGGTTGCACTAAGTAAATTGTCAAGACCTAAAATTGTGTGTGCTTGTGAAACTGCTACAAATAATGGTACTCTAAATTTTTTCACATTTTTAAAAGCCTCTACAGGTCATGCGTTTGCAAGTGGCGATTTTGTACATAGGAGCCCCGGCATTCATAGGTGTGTTCATTCATAAGTGCTTTTTTTCATTTTTTTTTTTTCACAAAACTTTAGTTTTCATCACATAGAAGACAAAAAGTAATTTTATGGAATTATTATACAGGCTTTATATAGTACTGACAGTTTACAAAGCGATTTACAACATGAGGGCAGACAGTACAATTACCATATAGTTTAATACAGTAGGAATATGTAATGATTTTATTTTTGGTGGCAGGTTCTTTTTAACAAGATATTAGGGGTCTAAAAGACCCCTGATGTCTCACCTGCCCTCCAGTGAAGTGAATGGAGTACAGATCACGCTCCATTAGCATAGTCTATTGGCTGGAAAAAGTGACACCAGGACTCAGAAGAGCTGATCTCCCTCCCCCACTACCCGGTAACACCTGCCATGCCAGTCCTGGGTCTTCCGGTGGGTGGAGCCTGGGAAACGTGGGGGGGGGCACTGGGGATGGGGGGCACTTTTGGGGTGTGTAAAATTGGGGGGGTGTTATTGGAGAGCTGGATTGCTTCTCATGACAGCTGACATTCGTCTTCCACCCTCTACAGATGGAAAAGGGTTAAAGCATTTTGTTATACCTGTTTGATAAGTTCAAAAAAGACTGTTTGATCCTGCCAGAAATCTTGTGTGCTGACAGCTTCCTGTGTTCTCTGCCTGTGATGACTGGTATCATTTACAGCCTACAGAGGACTATGGAGCCAAGCCCGTAGATGTTATAATAGGAGAGAGGTGGGGTTCCATAGTCCTGTCTTGTGTTCTGATACAGAAGAGTGAGTGTTGTCATTCTAGAACAGGAAGTGTGTCACTGGCAGAATCAGGTGAGACTACAGCAAGCGCACAATTTCATTCCCGCATGTCAGTCCCGACTTCGGGGGCGATTTCAGAGACATCTGTGCGGGTTGCTGCCCAAATGTCAATGGAAATCACACCCCGAAATTGCCAAAAGTAGTACAGAATCTACTTTTGGGAATCGGTGCTGCGCCGCAAATGCGGCGTCACACAGATTCGGACGGTGCCATTGCAGGCAATTGCCGCCGATTTGGCATGCGATTTGATATGTCAAATTGCAAGCCAAATCACAATAATGTGAACGAGGGCTCAAGGAAAAGAAGCTAAAAAAAATAAATAAATAGCGCTCCCCTCTATCTAACTGATACAATACTATATAAATTAACAACCCAAATCATAAACAGTGACCAGGACGGATTTGATTTCAATCAGGTCGATTGAAATCACGATTTAAATCACTAGTAAAAAGACTCGATTTAAATCATAATTTTTAACCACTTCAGCCCCGGAAGAATTTACTTTCTTCCTGACCGGGCCATTCTTTTCGATACGGCACTGCATCGCTTTAACTGACAATTGTGCGGTCGTGCGCACAATTGTCCTTTAAATGTCCTTTTCTCCCACAAATAGAGCTTTCTTTTGGTGGTATTTTAACACCATTCACCGTTTTTATTTTTTGCGCTGTAAACAAAAGAAGGGCAACAATTTTGAAAAAACACAATATTTTTTACTTTTTGGTGATGCGGCAGTGACACAAGGTGAGGGACATGGCGGCAGCAGGTGAGTGGATGCCGCTAACAGGCGCTGCCATGATGGATCTGAAATGACAGGTGCTCTTTAAATGTAAAGACTTATTCTAGCTGGTAGTTAGAATCTTTAATATTTGCAAACAAAATGAGGGTTTCCTATTAGGATAATAAGCTGTCAGGTTAGAAAAACAGCGATATCAGAACTGATTCAATCATACAGTTTGTAGTGTACGCAGATTTGCAAAACAATGGGATAAAGGCATATTCCTGAACTTTGTTTTTTCTCATGGTTACCGTGAAACTGTGTGAATGCATCAATGCAGTGCATGTTATCTCATCTTGCATTCATTGAATGAGTTTACCAAAAATGTAAATATTGCAGAATATACAGCCTCATGCTACATAACTAAGCTCCATTTCATGCTGAATAAACGAAATTATTAATGTATCCTAAAAAGAAAACTGTCTTTAGATAGATTTCTACTCTAAAAGCATTTTATTCAAATAAATTTGCTAAAAATCAAAAAAATCTGATTTATTTTAAAAAAATCAGACTTAAATAAAACAAAATCAGATTTTTTAGATTTTAAAAAAAAAAATCATTGATTTTTATTCACCCTGACAGTGACACAATATGCAGTACAAAAACTTATATATGTCCAAAGATATGTATCAAGATGAGTGTCACTTTAAAACAAATCTGTGGTTATGCACGGGGCTTTTTTTCTCAGAGAATAGGTGCAGGAACTCCGACCTTCACCCTTTGTTTCTTCTCCCTACCCGCCTCTGAGCACCGTTCCTTGGTTCCACCTCCTACCAACCTCCCAGTACGGCCCCTTTTAGAGAATACAGAATCCAGTATCCTTTTTGCTACTAAGTCATTTGCATGGAATTTGTTAATGATAACAAGAAAGACAGTAAAATAGATCCCCTGCAGTAAGCAACAATAGACCCATCCCAGCAACAGTAGACCCCCCCCCCCAGCAATTATAGACCTCATCCCAGCAAAAATTGATCCCCCACACAACAATAGATGACCCCCCACAAAAAAATACTGCCCCAGCAACAATAGATGTCCCAGCAGACTGCATCAATAGACCCTCTAGGAGCCAGCAATAGTAGAACTCTCCCTCAACAGTAGATCCCTCCCAGAAACAATTGACCTCCCCCAGAAACATCACCCCCCCCCCACTAGCAACAGTAGACCTCCACAAAAAAATAGATTTCCCAGTAGCCAGCATCAATAGACCCTCCAGCATACCCCAGCACTCCTTGCCATTACATACATTCATTGCTGGACATGCCGGAACTGCGTTCCCCTGCGTTACTGCTGAAAAAAAGCCCTGGTTATGCATAACAGTGTACCACCACTATAACACAAATGTCTCCTTCAAAAAGTCACGCGGTGAGTGACGAAACGCGGTGGGGGGCGGGGCCTAGTGACATCAGAACGCTCAACCAGGACGTTTTCTCACCCTGTGTGTTTGTGTGTTGGCTGCTGCTACGAATATCTAAGTAATCCTTAAAGGGGCTGTACACCCTAAAGTGCTATGTGAATTATCTGAGTACACCGGTGTCGGTGCACAGAAACAGGTGAGTTTTAACTTTGGATTTTTTATTAAAAGTTTTAAAAAGAATTAGCTCTATGTCAGTTTCCTTTATTCTTTTATGAGCACTACTGCTGGGGATTACCTAGGATTCATTTGAACCCAAGAAGGTTACAATCATCCACCAAAGGATCCATAAACCCCTTAAAGGGGAAGGCGCATGGTGACCTGGTTTTTGGTCTTATATCGAGGTGAGCACATAGATGCGAAGGTGGAGGGACACTGAAGGTGTTTTACGTGTTTGCACAATACCCACGGATTCATTATTTTGAGTTTATTGTACCAATGTTTTTTATGCTAAATAAGTGTATTTAACACTGTCCTATATGCACAAGCACTTTATATTTCTGGACATTTGTGTTATAGTGGTGGTACACGGTTATGCATAACCACAGGTTTGGTTTAAAGTGACACTCTTTGCACATATATAAGTTTTTTTTTGCTGTTTTCTTGCTGTTTTTATACTGCATATTGTGTCACTGTTTATGATTTGGGCTGTTTATTTATATAGTATTGTATCAGTTAGGTAGAGGGGAGCGCTATACCATTTTGAGCTATTTAGAACATTTATTGGGTATATAGCAGCAGACCCACAGCACACTTTCACATATAGTAGCACAGGGGACTAAACACACACAAATATATATATATATATATATATATATATATATATATATATATATATATACGAATGCAGACAACACATCTAAGGACTGGTAAACTCCAGTATATTACATTCTTGTTTTGGGGTTTAGATATACTCTAAAGGGTTTTCTTGTTTCTGCCTGTACACTTGTTCAAAAGATTTGCTGACAAAACATTTGTACGCACCATTGTAGGAAAATTACTTGTACATTTGATGAATATAATTTGAAAGTACTTAAAAATTTTGTTTTCTTTGAACTACTTAAGGACCGGAAGATTTTCCCCCTTAATGACCAGGCCATTTTTTTACGATGCGGCACGACGTACCTAAACAAAATCATTATTTCCCCCTCAAATAGAGTTTTCTTTTGGTGGTGTTTGATCACCTCTGCGGCTTTTATTTTTTGCGCTATAAACAAGAAAAGACCGACAATTTTGAAAAAAAGAAAAAAATATTTTTTTTTACTTTTTGCTATAATAAATATCCCCCCCCCCCACCCCCCAAAAAAACCCGAATTTCATTAGTTTAGGCTAATATATATTCTTGTACATGTTTTTTGGTAAAAAAAAACGCAAAAAGCGTATATTGATTGACTTGTTGAACCTGATCGATTTTTTACAGAGTCCCATTTCAGGCCGCGCTATTTTAGAAGCAAAGTGGCTGATTTTGGATGGATTTATCTAGTTTGCATTTAATTTGTCAGTATTGATTGTTGGTGATCCTTTTATTATGGTTCAAAAGATTGATTGTGTGTTTGATGAATATTGCTTTGGATAGAGGCAGTGGATAGAAGATGAAGGAAAGCAACTTTTTATTTTTTTGCTGTATATTTGTTAGTTTGAGTCCAATCACACCACAATTCATTTCACTGCAATATTCCAAATAAATGGTCTGCAATGCATCTCAATGCACAGCGCCATGCATTGTGCTCCCTGCACACTCCCAGCACAGCCCCTAGTCTCTGTTTAAGATTGGGAGCTGGAAGGATGGTCTGTCAATGATGTGACCACAGTGACAGCCAATCACAGTGATCATATGATCAGGATGTTTGTCCCACCTTCCAGCATTAGGACCCACTCAAAGGGCTGCGGATAGAGGTTAAAGTGGTTGTAAACCCTTACATATACCCAGTGAAGTGACTGGCCTTAGGTGTTACACATAGATGAAACAAATCCTCCTATATGAGTTGTACATGTTTATCTGCAGTCCTCTCTCCTCTACAGCCTCCTAAACCACACATTTTGCACAGCATTTCTGCTTCAGAAGACAGGGGCGGAGATTTGACATCACACACTGCACAGCATAGAACAGGGAGCTGAGTGTAATCTGAGACCTGAGTGGAGGTAAAGGGCACCCCCCCCCTACACAGTCTCATGGGGAAACATGCACAGCTGAGACTGTAAATCACCTGCTGTATGCTGGAGGGAGGGTTGGGCTATCTCCCAGGATTGTTCAAAGTCGGCATAAACTGTCAGAAGTGATAGCAGAGAGGAGAGGAGACAGAAATCACATTAGGTGCTTTGGATAGAGGCACGTACACACTACAGAAGGATATGCTTTGTTCATTTTTCATTTCAGAAGTTCACAGACACTTTTAAGCTGAACTCCAGCCTTACCATCAGTCTTGCACAGTTGGACAAACTCCTCTCTTTTACTGAAATTACTTACGATTACTCTGATTTCACTGCACACTGTAAGCTTTTCACAGTGTGCACTAGAAGCTGAAGCATGTCAAATGGAGCCCATCTCATTTCCTGACTGGAGGACATCAAGCATCATCTAGCACTTTCCCACCCTAGCCTGTCTTTAGCCTACCGCTTTCATTCACTGGATTTATTTTTTTTTCAGTCATGGAGGTTGAGCATCACATGTGGGCATTGCCATAGCTTCCTGTACTCTAGAAGCTATGTACAGCAACCTGATGGTCTCCTCCACCAGCCATGATCTAGTTGCATTGCATAGAAAAGCACAGATATCCAGTGATGTCACTGGGTCTGCATTCTAATGGTCTTAATGTTTACACTAGCCTTTCTCAACCTTTTTACCTGACAGGAACCCTTGAAAAAATGTTGAGGTTTCAGCGGACCCCTACTAAAACCAGTACAGTGTGAAGAATTTCCCCATTACAGTGGTTGTCACCCACCACCCTAATGCCCTGTACACACGGTCGGACATTGATTGGACATTCCGACAACAAAATCCTAGGATTATTTCCGACGGATGTTGTCTCAAACTTGTCTTGCATACACACGGTCACACAATGTTGTCGGAAAATCCAATCATTCTGAACGCGGTGACGTAAAACACGTACGTTGGGACTATAAACGGGGCAGTAGCCAATAGCTTTCATCTCTTTATTTATTCTGAGCATGCGTGGCACTTTGTTCGTCGGATTTGTGTACACACGATCGAAAAATTCCGACAACGGATTTTGTTGTCAGAAAATTTTATAGCCTGCTCTCAAACTTTGTGTGTCGGAAAATCCAATGGAAAATGTGTGATGGAGCCTGCATACAGCCGGAATTTCCGACAACAAGGTCCTATCACACATTTTCCGTCGGAAAATCCGCCCGTGTGTACGGGGAATTAGAGATAGTTAAAACAATGTTTGGTATCATGCCATTGATTCCGCCAAGTGGTGTTGGCCCTGGAACTATGCAGGCACCATCAGAAGGGAGGTCAATTAGTCACAGCTCAAGGAACCCCTAGCAACCTCTTCAGGAACCCTAGGGTTCCTCGGAATCCTGGCGGAGAATGGCTGGGTTAGACTAATGGTCTTACATTAGGTATGTAATGAAAAACTGAAGGGTTGTATTTAATAATTTGGTGGGCATGTTGATGAGAGGAAGGAGGAACCAGAGAAGGAAAAATATAAGCATGGTAAACTTCATTTTACCCTGCCTATACCCTCAGCATATGATTAAATATTCATACGTAGGGATTGTCTTCATTGGTAACTGCATGTTAAAGCAATCCGTCGTTCATAGATCATGGAAGATAGATAAAGTTCTAGGCAAATTCTGACTTTTCCTATAAAAGTTGAGCCTTGCCTCCCCTCTTGTTGACTGGAGGGGAGGCCCCCCAGGCCAGCCAATTGCTTTCCCTTGTGATGATCAGACTCACTAAGCAGCAGGAAGGCCTGGAGGAAGGGCACGATCAATATTATAAAGGAAAAGTTTATATTATTATACAGGATTTATATAGCGCCAACAGTTTACGTAGCGCTTTACAATTTACTTGCCCAGCTCTCTGAATCTACTGATGGTTTTGATGTCCAGTTTACCTCCAACCTAACCTCTAATTAGGTGTTATTTATATGCCCACTGTGGATTGCCCAAGTTTGTGACAAGTTTACTTTAAACCATTCGTGGTTGATTTACTAAAACTGGAGAATGCCAGTCAATCAGCTTCCAGGTTTTATTGTCAAACCTTAATTGAAAAAGCTGAAGTTAGAAGCTGATTGACTACCATGCACAGCTGCACCAGATTTTGCACTCTCCAGTTTTAGTAAATCAACCCCATTGTGTCTACAGGCGGCTACTTACAAGCCTCTTTGGTTCTGTCTAGATCCCAAGTACAATGTTCCTAAAAGAAATACGAAAGACATCAGAGGCTCAACATGAAACGGTCTGACCATAATTATAGTTACTGTGACCACAACAGCATTCTATTAAAAAAATAAAGGTTTTAAAGCTTACACAGAAAACCGCATGTAGATCAAATTAGAGGATAATTTTGAGACTTTCCAAACATAGAGGAATATTGCGTGGGAAATTTTGGGTTGAAGGATTGGCAAAGATATTGGTTGGCCCAAAGAGTCAATACCGTGCACAGTGACTTCATCCAAAGGGACTTGTATATAAAAATAAATGAATAGTTAACGATAAATTGCCAACATCAACAAATCAAATTCCAACTCACATTTATTAAGTGCATATTAAACAATTGACGTATATGATTGCCTTGGAAATCCCCCCTTTATGTCAAAGCAAAGGTGTTAGTTGCACTGTCTGCCATAGAGTTGGGGTGCCCTCTAGTGGCTTAAAACATGAGTATGAAATATTATCAAGAAACATATAGCAAAGATTAGAACCACATTAAAAAAAATGATTATAAATTATGCATTTTTACACTTACAGAAGTTTTAAAATTAAGTCAAAAGAGCAAATGAGCAATAAATGTGCTTTATTAATTCCCATTAACTGCACTTGTAGCAATGGTAGAGATCAAATATTCTCTCAGTGTGGGAATCCTTTAATTTAATGGGGATGCCTAAATTTTAAAGAAAGTAAGCATCATGGAAGGTGGTTTAAACATACACTATGTGGCATTTGGACACCTAACTGTCACACCTATATGAGCTTGTTGATCATTTCATTACCCCTACAGCTAGTATAGTTTCCACTCTTCTGGGAAGGCTTTCAACAAGAATTCAAAGGATGTCTGTGGGAATTTGTGCCCATTCTTGGGGTCAGGTACTGATCTTAGATGTGAAGACCTGACTCACAATCAGCATTCCAATTCATCCCAAAAATGTTCCATAGGGTTGAGGTCAGAGCTCTGTGCAGGCCACTCGAGGTCCTCAACACCAAACTCATCAAACCCAGGTGTGAGTTTGACTTGCCACGATATACTGTATAAGAAATAATCCAAAATTGGTTATTTGCTTATTTTTTACACAATATGTTCAAGCTCATTGGACATCCCATTTCAAACCCATGGGCTTTCATATGGAATTGGCTTCCCAGTCACAGTTATAACAGCCCACACTCTTCTGAGAAGGCTTTATTCAACAGTTTGGGGTGTTCCTATGGTAATTTGTGCTTAGGGCACTTATAAGTTCTGGTACTGATGCTTGATGAGAAGACCTGGCTCACAATCAGCATTCTGGTTTATTCCAAAGGTGTTTAGTAGAATTGAGGTCAGGGCTCTGTACAGCCCCCCCCCCCCCCAAACTCCACAAACCATGAAACCAAACTTGATGAGATGAGACCAAACTCATCAAACCATGTCTTTATGGAGCTAGCTTTGTACACTGGGATATAGTCATGCTGAAACAGAGAATGGCCTTCCTCAAACTGTTAACATGAGGTTATGGTACATGTCTTTGTATGCCACTGCATTAATAGTACCCTCCACTGGAAACAATTGAACTCAGCAATTTGCTATATAATATATATTCAGTACTATGCAAAAGTTTTAGGCAGGTGTGAAAAAATGCTGTATATTAAAGAGGAGGGCCAGTCAAAAAAAAATTAAAAGTCAGCAGCTACAAATACTGCAGCTGCTGACTTTTAATTGGACACTTACCTGTCCCAGGGTCCAGCGATGCGGGGGATCGAAGCCCGGCTCGTCTCCCCCTCCGTTCAGCGGCGCCGGCATTGCAACTGTGGGCGCCGGGCTGTGGCTTCACAGCCTGGCACCCACTGCGCATGTGCGAGCGGCGCCGCGCGCCGTGATTGGCCGCTCAGTCACCTGGGACCTGTAATGAGTCCCAGATGGTTGACAGGAGGGAGGGAGCAGAGCTGAGCCCTTCCTGTGCCGAGACGGAAGTGATGTCACCAGCCCAGGCACTGAAAGAGGCAGATTACGAGGGACCCCCTAGCAACAGGCATTTAGAGGTGAGTAAAAAAAAAAATATCCAAATTTTTTTGTATTTTTTTTTAGAATTTTTCATGTAGTTTTTTTTTTTTGGGTGGAACCCCACTTTAAGAATGCCTTCTGAAATACAAGTGTTAATAGTTTATTTTTACCAATTAACAAAATGGAAAGTAAGGCCTCTTTCACACGGGGGATCCGTATGTCCGTTTTTCATCCTTCCGTTTTCGGATGAAAAACGGACATACATGTATCCCTATGGAGCGTCGGATGTCAGCGGTGACATGTCCGCTGACATCCGACCCGCTCCGATCCGAAAAGTGTAACAGAGGAAAACCCTACTCTTCCATCCGTTTTCGGATCAGATCGGGTGACGACGGACACTACGGTCCGTCATCATCCGATCTCCCATAGGGGAGAGCGGCGCTCTGACAGGTCCGTCGCTGCACAGTGTGCAGCGACGGACCTGTCATCTTCCTGCTCAGCGGGGATCGGCGGAGCGATCCCCACTGAGCAAGCGGGTGTTTACGGGGCGGATCATCACTGATCCGCCCCGTGTGAAAGAGCCCTAAATGAACAAAAGAGAAATCCAAATCAAATCAATATCAAATCAATATTTAGTGTGACTACCCTTTGCCTTCAAAACAGCAAAGTTGAGTTGCTTGACCTTGTCTGCACGTCCTATGCAGGAAAACATAGGAACTGGGGTGCAGAAAAATGGCAGCAGGTTCTTTGGACTGATGTGTTAAATTGTGAAATATTCAGCTGCAGCTTGAGGCAGGTTGTTGGGTGAAGGGCTGGAAAGCGGTACAATAATGAGTGTCTGCAGGCAACACTGAAGCATGGTTAAGGTTCCTTGCAAGTTTGGGGCTGTATTTCTGCAAATAGAGTTGGAGATTTGGTCAGGGTCAATAGTGTCCTCAATGCTGAGAAATACAGGCAGATACGTATCCATCATGCCATACCATCAGGGAGGCATGTGATTGGCCACAAATTTTCATTTTCAAGACCGCTGGAGAGTGGGGGTGCTGGACTGGTCTTGTGCCGGGAGGATGATACGTTTACAACATGTATAAATATATAAGGGGTCCATATAGTGAAATTGGTGTTGAGTCATCCACTTTACGGTCAACACAGAGGACAAGGGGGCACTCTTTACGACTGGAGGAAAAGAGATTTCATCTCCAAATACGGAAACGTTTCTTCACAGTAAGAGCTGTGAAAATGTGGAATAGACTCCC